>NC_133333.1:231245154-231410699 GCF_042186555.1 Aquarana catesbeiana | reverse complement strand
AGCACTGGTGGGCACTAATGAGGCTGTCCTGATAGGTGGCACTGATGGCCACTAGATAGGTGGCACTGATAGATGGCACTGATAGGCAGCACTGATAGGTGGCACTGATGGGCACTGGTAAGCAAACACTGATAGGTGGGCACTGATGATGAGGCACTGATGGTCACTGATTGGCAGCACTGGTGGGAACTGTTGGGGACTGCATTGATGAGATCAGTACACTGATAATCAGTGCCCTTATTAACAGTGTTGATGCCCCTTTAACACAAGCCGGTTTTTTGGCTTCCTTCTTCTCTCCTAGCACTGTCAGTGTGAGATAAGAAACGCAGATAACCGGCTTGTGGCTACATCCGTGATCAGCTGTCATTGGACACAGCTGATCACGTGGTAAAGGACTGCTGTGATTGGCCCTTTACCCCAAACTGTGATCAGTGAGTCTGAACCCAGGGGAGAGCAGAGGACTGACTTATGGTCCCCTCTGGATCGATAAGTCCTCATTTGGGGACCCAAAATTTGGAGTTTCAGAGAGATACTTGGGTGAGAAAGAACTTCTATCCCTCATTACAGGGGACTTTTACCCTGAAAGGGTTCACCAGTTTGCATCAGAGTCCAGAAAAGGAGGAGGAAACACTCAGTGCCAGTCTGTGTGGTGAAGTAGAGAAGAAACACAACATAATGAGCAATGTGGGCTAGTGCGTGGCTGAGACAAGGTTGCTGAACTCTGATGACCTTCTCTTTGGGACCTCTTAGGCATCCAGGTGATTTCAAACACCTTGTTAAAGTAGAAGTGTGACTGGCAGTGAGCCGAGCGTTTATGTTTTGTACCAACAATTGAGCGACATTTTTTGTTTCCAGAGGACCAGCTGTTTTTTCTGTTGGCCTGGTTTTTGACCGTAAAAGGGGACTGTTTGCTTTCTTTAAGGTGCTTGGCTGATGATCTCCGGCTCCAATATCACAGTGTATATATAATAAATTTTAATAAACATTTTGTAAATAGCATGCCAAATAAATTACTTTAAATATTAATTAGATATACACATCATAGAAACTAAAAAGTAAATGTTTAGATTATCACAAAAGGTGACTTTCTTTAGTTATACTTTTTCGATGCTATAATGTGTTTTATATATGTAGCAATAACTAATGATTTGTTATTACTATAGTTAGAAAGCTTTAGGTTAGTGTTTTTTTGTAAACCAGCACCAGGGACGGTACTAACATTAATTACTTTTGCAAAGTACCTACAAAAGGGCATCTGCAGGTCTTCAGGCAGAAGCTGCATAGTAGCCAATTACAAGATGTGCTGACCAGGATATTTGAGGCCACATAAATGGAGCCATGTAAGTAAAGAACTATACTTCAAAAAAGATGTCTTTTTCACAAGATAGAATATACAAGGCTACCGGGATTGTTTAGAGAATAAAAGTCACACTACATAGGTTTAACTGGATGTATTTTTTTCAACATTATAAACTGCATAACTATGTAAATGGAACAGAAATGAGGATGAATACAAGACGCAATAGGCCAGGCCTAGTCTTATCTATACCTGTTTGCCAATGCTGTGTCTTAGACCAATAGAATTGGAAAAACAAATCAAACAGCAAAAAGCACTCACATGAGTGTAGGACGGGTAGGCCGCACACCCCCATACAGTGCATCAAAAAGACAAGAAAGAACCCCCTATCGGGGCTTTTAAGCAGCCAATAAAATGCAGTATAGATGGTTGGATGGTTGAAAAAATTGGATTTTATTAGTACAAAAAATATAATAACGTTTAAAAGAGAAAATTCATTGAAATAAATACTGACTGTTGGAGTCAGGACACGAACTGAGTGTGGCGTACATATGCAACAGACAACAGCCTATAGTGAAAACCAATGCAAGACACAATGTATACGGTGGCAGCCTAGATTTCCCCAATTGTAAGTCCTTGGGGTTAGATAACAATGAATGCCTCTAAATAAAAACAGTAAGCCATACAGTATATGTGGGACAATGATAATTGTATGTAATAATCCTGACGCATTTCGACCCTTCCCGGGTCTTCTTCAGAGGATGGCTGTCCACACTAAAAGAAAGGGGGGGTAACATTTATCAAACATAACATCGAATTTCCACGGTGCCGAAACCCATACATGCATACCCTGTAATGTAACTGAATAAATTGTATAGTTACCTATCGCAAGAATTGTGACACTACAATGTCATTTTTGACATTGCAAAATGTTTGAGATGATACAATTACTCCTTCGCTCCCCTGTCTCCCCCGTGTCAGACCAACTCCCCCGGGGGACGGGTGATGGACCAGATGAATCTTACGAGAGATCACGCTTACCAGCCCCCCATGTGGGAGAGGGAGGGAAGGGAAGGGGCGAGACGGGCAATCCAAAACCGCACCCAGATGGAATTCACGTTAGTGCTAGAAATCAAAAATGAAAAATAACGAAGGGTCAGTTGGTCCATACCCTATAGTTGGGAAGTTTACCAACCATGAGGTTCTGTATGCTTGCTAAATTATAAGTCCATGGATGTACAGGAGGGCATTGCTAAAGAATGAAAAACGGGAAGGGAAAAAAGGGGGGAAAAGGAGGGGAGGGGGAAGGGGAGGGGAGGGAAAGAGGAGGGGAGAAGGAAGAGGGGGGAGGGAAAAGCGTGTGAGGAAAGAGTGAAAAGAAAAGGAAAGAAAAAGGTGACTAAAGAAAGAGTGAGTGAAATACAATTGAACTAGAAAATAGCAAATGCCCTGCTGACAGTTGTTCACCATGCGACTTCAAAATATATAAGGGAATTGATAGGGTAAAAGTGCCAACAGACCACAAAAGAATAGCCCAGTGAGCAGAGGGAGGGAAGAGGGGGAAGGACAGGGCCAGCGGACGCTGGATGGGACAAAGGAAAGAATAGAAAACAGGGGAGGGGGGGGGAGTGGGGGGAGGGGGGGCAGGGAGGGGGGAAAAAAAGGGGGAGGGAGGAGGGGGGGGGGAGGAAGGGGAGGGGGGGAGGTGGAAAAAGGGGGGGGGAAAGGGAAGAAGGGGAGGAAGGGGGGGGAGGGAGGGGGAAGGGGGGGAGGGGGAAGGGGGAAAAAGAGGGAGAAGAAAAGGGAAGGGGGGGAAAGAAAGCTGGGGACGGGCAAGAAAGTAAAGGAAGAGAAGGAAAAAAAAAAAAAAAAAAACCAGGGAAAAAGGGGGGGGGGGGGGGGAAAAGAGGGGAAGGGGGGGAGGGAAAGGGAGGAGGAAAGAAAAATAAATAAAAATAAAAGAGACAGGGGGGGGAGGGGAAAAAGGGGGTGTGCAGGAGGAGTGTGGTGGTAAATGAATAGAAGTGAGTGAGGGCTGATGGGGATGAGAGATGGGGGTGTGGGGAGAGGGATGTGGGGGAATGGGAAGAAATGAATATGTGTGTGAGATGCCACAGTGACTATGAGTGGAGAGAGGAAAAAGAAATTGAAACAGTGAGTGGAAAAGAAATACCCCTAGATGCACAACACAAACATGTAAACGTGAACAAACCAACAAGCAACAACATTGTGACAAAGTGCAAGGGTGGTGGTAGGACTAATTACCCAGTCAAGCTGAGCTGAATAACAGAGTTGGTACATTCGTTATTCTGAAGAATTGGATTATAAATGAAAAAATGAAAAATCATGGCAAAATCAGGAATAGTTTTAAAAAAGAAAACAAATTGCTAAAAAACTTGTATAGACATGTTACCATCATTTCGGGTACACTTACCACTTTAATGGATTGGTCAGCACCTGCCTGGCGTCTCTGTATCAGAGAGGATCCAATAAAAGTGCCTCTGAAATTTCCTGTGTTTATAAGGAGTGTCAAATGACTAACTCCCACCAGGTGCAGGTAAGACGAGCAACACAGCTGTGCGCTCAGCGTGACCCCCCCGGCGTTCCGGAGAGGATGACTCCTCCGGGCGTCCCCGTAGCTTCCGCCGCAACTGCGCAGGTGCGGCTACGTCACGTGCACGCGCACTAAGGCGCGCGCGCGTGAACACGGCGTCCGGAAGGGATCCGGGACGCCGCTGGCAGGCGAGAAGTGACCAGTGAAGGTGCAGCCACCTAGTGGCCACATTTAGGAGACGCGGGGCCCCAGCATCTCCTCTCTCACCCTGCCAGGAAGACACATAGGTGCACCCCCGCCCCCAAGGGGGAGGGACAGGCACTGAAGGAGAGGTGGAAGTAAACACAGCACCATACAATCATACATATGATGCTGTGCAGAAGATTTCTAATAGAGAAATATTATTAACAATCCTCATCACTTGTTCACAGGGTACTGCATGCATGATCCATGCAGGGCGGGTTGACTACATGCTGAACCATACCATATACATTGTTCATTACATATCATTGTTTGTTTGAACAGGGTTATACACTTATAATGGCATCGTCCTCTTGCAAATACATAATTACATAACGTGTATACCAAAAGGATAGAAATTACATAATATTACATGTTGTTACGTATAAAGAACTCAGAACAGTATTTTAGGCTAGATTTTCCTCAGAGAAAGAGCGTTTTAAAGTGTGTGGTCCATTATCGTTAAATTCCATAACCTACGCAGCAATATGCACATCATGCATTTAAGAATAATGGAGAGAACAAAGGTGACATAAAAGATTATACATGGGGAAAACCAGGCAGTGTACATAAGACTGGGAACACTAGATGGATGAAGTAATAGTGGACAACTCCACTTGGATCAGCATGGAAGGGAACAGGGGAACACAGAAAGGGAGAGAAATAGGGGAAGAGAGATAGGGGAAGAAAAAGGGGAGAGGAACCACTGGGAAAGGGAAAAAGAGGAGGAAAGGGGGGGAAAAAGGGAAAAAAAAAAAAAGGGGGGGGGGGGAAGGGGGGGGGAAAGGAGGGGAAAAGGGGGGAAAAAGGAAGGGGGAGGGGGGGAGGGTAGGGGAAAAGGAAAGAAAGAAGAGAAGGGGAGGGAGGGGAAAGGGAAGAAAATAGGAAGGAACAAGAAGGAAGGAAAGGAGGAAGGGAAGGGGAATGGTAAAATTGATGAATCTAAGCTTATTTGCACAGATTGTTTCGGCAATATGTAATAAGGGTATATTTTTCGGTGCGTTATTGTGTCTTCCCAGATGAAAACCCCTGCAAGAAAGGGGCATATGAAATTGATTCATTTAAACTGGTGGAGAGGTGGCCTGCAACTGGAATATCCATCTCTGCTCTTTCTGCAGCAGAGACTTATTCCAGTCGCCGCCTCTGATGGGAACCTTTATTTTGTAAAGAGCCACAAAGGTAACTCTGGGGACATTGTAGTTGTGTGTACTAATTATATGCCTCCCAATAGGGAGGTATGGGTTCCCCACCTCCATGCTATAAATATGTTGGGAGATGCGTTTCCAGAATTCCTGCCTGGTTTTCCCCACGTAGTATGCACCACATTCACATTCCATCAAATATACTATTCCGCGAGTGCGGCAATTCACAAACTGTGTGGGTGTAAAGATGTCGCCATTAGGCAGCATAAAGATTTTGTCTTGTTTGATGAGTGAACAATATGAGCAATGTCCGCAGGGGAAAGAACCCACTGCAGGACAGTGCTTCAATCTCATATTTGCGTTGGTATATTCACTCCGAACAAGCTTGTCACGTAGTGACATAGCTCTTTTGTACGTTATGGAGGGTTTTTCATGAACGAATCCACGCAGTTTCGGGTCATCCGTAAGGATGTTCCAATGACGCTCTATAATCTTTTTAATGACCTGGTATTGTCGAGAATAACGCATAATGATTCGGATAGGTCTACATTCAGAGCCTTGGGAGGGTTTAGATTTAAAAAGTAGCTGAGATCTAGAGTGTCCTAAGGCTTGATTGTAAGCTTTTTTAAGGCAAGATCTACTATAACCCCTTGCTAGGAGTCGATTTTGGAGCCCCTCTGCTTCTTTTTTGAACAAAGCGTCATTTGAACAGTTTCGTCGAAGGCGCAAATACTGTCCATAGGGGATCGAGTTCTTCAGTGGGATCGGGTGAAAACTCTCAGAATGAAGAACCGTATTCCCAGCGGTCGTTTTTCGAAACAGGGTGCTAGAAAGGTGTCCATCCCCGGTGACTGAAATGGAGACATCCAGGAAGGTGACGCTGTGGGAATTATGGGTCATTGTAAACCTCAGGTTACGATCGTTTACATTAATTTTATGAAAAAATTCAAGTAGCTTGGTCTCAGGTCCCTCCCAGACGACGAAGACGTCATCGATATACCTCAGCCATTTAGTTATATGGCTGGTGTACTCGACAAGGTCCTCGTCGTCCAGGAGGGACTTCTCCCACTCCCCCAGGTACAGGTTGGCGTAAGAGGGGGCACAACAGGTCCCCATAGCCACACGCTGTACCTGGAGGTAGTGGGAGTTGTCGAAACAAAAATGGTTATAGTGCAATATGTAATGTAGCCCATTCAAGATGAATCTAGCTAATGCTGGATCGTATTGGGAATGCTGTTGCAGGGCCCTTTGTACAGCATCCAAACCCTTGGAGTGGGGAATGCTGCTGTACAGCGCCTCAACATCGATGGTTGCCAAAATCGTATTTTTGGGTATCTTCAGATCATGAATGAGTTGTAGAAATTGTATTGTGTCCTTGACAAACGAGGGCAGGGACAGAACAAGAGGTTGCAAGTGTGCATCTATAACCCGGCTTAGATTTTCCGAGATGGCTCCATTGCCTGAGGCAATGGGGCGACCTGTGGGTTTGGTTGGATTTTTATGTATCTTGGGTAGACTGTAAAATGTGGCTACCCTGGGGTGTGAAGTTCTGACAAATTCATAGATGTCTTTGGTAATTTCCCCTCTATAGAATGCACGGTCGATCATATTATAAAAAGTGATATTGTATTGATTGATGTTAAGGACTGAGATTACTTTATACCATTCTTTGTTCTTTAATATGTCAAGACACATTGAAACGTAGTCGTCATTATTCATGACGACTACGTTGCCCCCTTTGTCCGAGGGTTTTATCACAATATCAGGGTTTTTTATGAGAAGTTGGAGGGCCAAATTTTATTCATTAGAAAGGTTGGCCGGTTTGGATTGAGTTTGCGATAATTTACATATATCGCGAATTGTTTGCCTTAAAAATATTGCTACATTGGGGTTAATACTGGATGAAGGAAATGTAGTAGAAGCCTTTTTGAACATCGTTAGGGGATTTGGGGTCGATTTGTCAGCCTCCTGCAGTAAGGCGTCCAAATCGATTTGATCTATTAAATCCACTGTATTGTTTTCTTGATAAAGAAGAGTTAGGTCACGTAAGGCCCTACATTCCTTCATACTAAGGGGAGACCCATCCACAGCGTCACCTTCCGAGTCATCCTTTGCATGCAGGTATTTGAGTAATAACCTGCGTGCAAAGAGTTGTAAATAAGTAACTGTTTCGAAAACGTCAAATTGTTGTTCAGGACAAAAAGTTAGTCCACGAGATAAAAGTTGCACTTCGCTGGGTGAGAGATTAGTGGAAGATAGATTAACCACACTTAGGTGGCTTGTTGTATTCGCACCACAAAGGGGTCCAAACCTTTGCTTGTTTTGTTGATTTGTGGGGACGCAGGTCCCCGAGATGGGTTTAAAGCTTTTTTGTGAAGCTACTTTGTTAGAACCAACGGAGGGGGTGGAATGTCTTGAAGATTCCTGTGTGGATAGAATATTACTATTTGATTCCAGAGAAGTTGCCCTGCCCGCTTCTGCAGCACAGTCTGCAGTCTGGTCGGGTTGGGTGACTTGGGAATCTGCTTGTATAGAAGCGATATCCATCGCACGTTTTTTTGAGTCGTGTTCAGGAGAATTTCTGAAACTACGATCTCTTTTCTGCTGGGCTTTGTTACGCATTTGATTGCGTTGAGAAGAATTCTTGCGTTCAGATTCGGGATCCAAGGATCTCCGAACTTTGGAAGTTTGAGTATTCGTTTTGTGCTTCAGTTCCCGACGTGGTTGGTTATTGGATAAACCCCCTTGGTTCTTCCATCTATAAGCATACCCCTCGGAAAAGGCATGTTTGTCCCTCCAAAATTGCGTTTCCTTGTTATGTAAAATATTTTTGTTAAAGGTTGAAAGATTTTCTTCCAAGCAAATTTGAGATTCAGCGAATAGGGGATGCTGGGCATATTGGCTCAATGTTTGTTCCAATTTGCCGATAACGCAATCTAAGAGGGCAATTTGTTTGTTGTACTCCCTGGACAGGATTAACATCATCTCCCTGGAGCACGACTTGAGATTGGCCTCCCATTCGGCCCTACACTCATCACTTATTAGATCAACATTTGGAAAAATTTGGACACGTAGTCCATAGGGATTAATTTGTTCCTCGAGGTATCTGCCGAAGCTCTTGACATGCCAAAAGAGGGCAGATTTTCTCTCGAGTACCCTAGTCAATTTTTGAAATAGCGATGTGATGGACAGGGTTTTTTGATAGCCCTGTTCAAAGGAGTTTTCGTACTGAGTCATTAGATTAGCCCAATCAGCCCCCGTGAATTTACTCATCCTGAATCAAAAATTGCAAATAATTAAAACAAATATTCAAATGGCATAAGAAAGAGAAAAAACCATATACCAGGATTATATATAACGCCTAAAAAAGCCAGTTCACAGTTCGTGTCTAAACTCGAGTGCCAGAAAAACGGGGGAGGGTGTTTAACCACCCAAAAATCAAATCAAACAGCAAAAAGCACTCACATGAGTGTAGACGGGTAGGCCGCACACCCCATACAGTGCATCAAAAAGACAAGAAAGAACCCCCTATCAGGGCTTTTAAGCAGCCAATAAAATGCAGTATAGATGGTTGAAAAAATTGGATTTTATTAGTACAAAAAATATAAATAACGTTAAAAGAGAAAATTCATTGAAATAAATACTGACTGTTGGAGTCAGGACACGAACTGAGTGTGGCGTACATATGCAACAGACAACAGCCTATAGTGAAAACCAATGCAAGACACAATGTATACGGTGGCAGCCTAGATTTCCCCAATTGTAAGTCCTTGGGGTTAGATAACAATGAATGCCTCTAAATAAAAACAGTAAGCCATACAGTATATGTGGGACAATGATAATTGTATGTAATAATCCTGACGCATTTCGACCCTTCCCGGGTCTTCTTCAGAGGATGGCTGTCCACACTAAAAGAAAGGGGGTAACATTTATCAAACATAACATTGAATTTCCACGGTGCCGAAACCATACATGCATACCCTGTAATGTAACTGAATAAATTGTATAGTTACCTATCGCAAGAATTGTGACACTACAATGTCATTTTTGACATTGCAAAATGTTTGAGATGATACAATTACTCCTTCGCTCCCCTGTCTCCCCCGTGTCAGACCAACTCCCCCGGGGACGGGTGATGGACCAGATGAATCTTACGAGAGATCACGCTTACCAGCCCCCCATGTGGGAGAGGGAGGGAAGGGAAGGGGCGAGACGGGCAATCCAAAACCGCACCCAGATGGAATTCACGTTAGTGCTAGAAATCTTCCCCCCCCTTCCCTTTTCTTCTCCCTCTTTTCCCCTTCCCCCTCCCTCCCCCCCCTTCCTCCCCTTCCTTTTTCACCCCCTTTTTCCACCTCCCACCTCCCCTTCCTTTCCCCCCCCCCCCTCCTCCCTCCCCTTTTTTCCCCCCCTCCCTGCCCCCCTCCCTTTTTCCCCCACTCCCCCCCACCCCCCCCCCCTGTTTTCTATTCTTTCCTTTGTCCCATCCAGCGTCGCTGGCCTGTCCTTCCCCCTCTTCCCTCCCTCTGCTCACTGGGCTATTCTTTTGTGGTCTGTTGGCACTTTTACCCCATCAATTCCCTTATATATTTTGAAGTCGCATGGTGAACAACTGTCAGCAGGGCATTTGCTATTTTCTAGTTCAATTGTATTTCACTCACTCTTTCTTTAGTCACCTTTTTCTTTCCTTTTCTTTTCACTCTTTCCTCACACGCTTTTCCCTTCCCCCTCTTCCTTCTCCCCTCCTCTTTCCCCTCCCTCCCCTTCCCCTCCCCTCCTTTTCCCCCCTTTTTTCCCTTCCCGTTTTTCATTCTTTAGCAATGCCCTCCTGTACATCCATGGACTTATAATTTAGCAAGCATACAGAACCTCATGGTTGGTAAACTTCCCAACTATAGGGTATGGACCAACTGACCCTTCGTTATTTTTCATTTTTGATTTCTAGCACTAACGTGAATTCCATCTGGGTGCGGTTTTGGATTGCCCGTCTCGCCCCTTCCCTTCCCTCCCTCTCCCACATGGGGGGCTGGTAAGCGTGATCTCTCGTAAGATTCATCTGGTCCATCACCCGTCCCCGGGGGAGTTGGTCCAACACGGGGGAGACAGGGGAGCGAAGGAGTAATTGTATCATCTCAAACATTTTGCAATGTCAAAAATGACATTGTAGTGTCACAATTCTTGCGATAGGTAACTATACAATTTATTCAGTTACATTACAGGGTATGCATGTATGGTTTCGGCACCGTGGAAATTCGATGTTATGTTTGATAAATGTTACCCCCTTTCTTTTAGTGTGGACAGCCATCCTCTGAAGAAGACCCGGGAAGGGTCGAAACGCGTCAGAATTATTACATATAATTATCATTGTCCCACATATACTGTATGGCTTACTGTTTTTATTTAGAGGCATTCATTGTTATCTAACCCCAAGGACTTACAATTGGGGAAATCTAGGCTGCCCCCGTATACATTGTGTCTTGCATTGGTTTTCACTATAGGCTGTTGTCTGTTGCATATGTACGCCACACTCAGTTCGTGTCCTGACTCCAACAGTCAGTATTTATTTCAATGAATTTTCTCTTTTAACGTTATTTATATTTTTTGTACTAATAAAATCCAATTTTTTCAACCATCTATACTGCATTTTATTGGCTGCTTAAAAGCCCCGATAGGGGGTTCTTTCTTGTCTTTTTGAATTGGAAAAACAAATTGTCAAAGTATTCTCTACCTCATGGAGTTGGTGATGTATGAGGTCCTGCATTCAGCACCTTCTAAAAGATAGCACTGAAATTGACAGCTACAGTCTTCATTTTCTATGACCTATGGTGATGAGGAAAACCCCTTGGCGCCAGTGTCTCCTGGCCATTTAAGGGGTTTCAGATACTGGAAGGCAGGGTGGGGTTTATGATCATGTGATCGCCATGATTGTCTGTCACAGCAGTCACATTATTGGAAAGCTTTCTGTTAGTCGCTGGTAACTGTGCTGGGAGCACACAGGGCGCGCGCTCTCGGTGCTGTGTTTACAAAATGATATGAAAATCTGCAGCCAAGAGCTGTGCAATGAATACTCCAAGTGTGAGGTCTGTTACACAGGCTGGTGTGGGTGGACATAATATACTGTATAAGTGCAGCAGAGATTGGGGGAAGGGTGTTAGGGTGATGTGAGCTAGTCCATCTTTTCATAAAAATTCAAAAATTCTTTGGTTTTCACTTGTTAGTAGACATGTGCACACTGAAATATTTTGTTTCGGAATTTCTTTTTCATCCAAAAAAAAGGAAAATTTATTATCAAATACTTACCGTAATTTTCCTTTCCTGATGGACTCCATGGCAGCCTACGTGTGGGTTAACCCCGCCTCCTCTCCAATGCTATAGGACCCCATTCCCATAAATGAGTACTCACCACTAGCTACTGCGTTCCGTAACTAGCCTACTCTATGACCAATGGGTGGGAACTCCGTCTGCCATGGAGTCCATCAGGAAAGGAAAATTACGGTAAGTATTTGATAATAAATTTTCCTTTTTCCTGACAGACTCCATGGCAGCCTACGTGTGGGAAATTACTAGCCGACCACACGGGTGGGTATGTTGAATCAAACTAAATTTTAATTTGTCCTATCAACCAATAGGATTCTCAAAGCAAAGTTTACAGAGGACAATGAAGCAGGCTCAATACAGTAGTGAGACATGAAAGTATTGATAGAGGCCCATGAGGCCGCTTTGCATATGGTGTCTGGGGCCACGTGTCGAGCTGCCGCCCATGAAGCCGCCATTCCCCTGGTGGAGTGAGCTTTCACCGCCTGTGGAGGAGCCAAGCCCTTCGCCATGTACGCTTGTTGAATAGTCTGTACAATCCAAGTAGCGAGTGTCCTAATCAAAGCTTTCTTCCCTTTATTGCTTCCTGAGTGTAAAATAAATAAATGGTCAGAACGTCTGAAGGGAGAAGTTACTCTCAGGTATTCTTTGATTGCTTCCCCTACATCCAGAGGATGAATTTCAGAGGACCCTGGAGACCTAAACGTGGGAAGGACTATCTCCTGATTATCATGAAACACCGAGGACACTTTTGGGTTCGAACCCAGCATAGGGATGAAGACTACCCGATCCGGGAAGAACGTCAGGAAGGGTTCTTCACAACCCAGAGAGCCAATCTCAGAGACTCTTTTCGCCGATGTAACGGCTACTAAAAAGACCACTTTTGCTGAAAAGTCCTTAATAGAGAGCGGGGAAGGCCCGGTAGTACTGAGTCCCGAGATTGAATCTAGAACAAGTGGCAGGTCCCATTTGGGGAACCTGGATTTCCTTTGGGGCTTGAGTCTTGAAGCACCACGAAAGAATTGCCGGATTAACGGATTAGTTGCCCAAGATGACCCAGAGAAGGCAGACAGTGCAGATACCTGAACTCTAAGCGAGCTGATGGATAATGGTAGATCTAAACCTGTTTGAAGGAAGCTGAGAACGTCTTGCACCTCCGGGTGTCTAAAAGACCTGCCGTTAGAAGAGCAAAAATCCACAAACTTGGACCAGATCCTACTGTAGACTCTATTTGTGCTAGGTCTTCTTGAGCTCATGAGAGTTGAGATCACTGTGGGAGCGCAACCAAGGGAGATTAGCCTCTCCCTCTCAAGAACCAGACCATCAATCTCAGTACTGCCGGACATGGGTGCAGAACTGACCCCTGAGAAAGAAGGTCCGGCCTGAGAGGGAGAGGCACCAGGTCCCTGAAGCTGAGTTGGACAAGGAGAGGGAACCACGGCCTTTTCGGCCAGTATGGAGCTATCGTCAACACTTCGGCTGTTTCCGAACGGAGCCTCTGCAGGAATCTCAGGATGACTGCAAGCGGCGGAAAGGCATAAGCCCTGTTGAATCTCCAAAGATCCGTCAGTGCGTCCGACCCGAGAGCCTGGCTGCAATGACCTCTGGCATAGTATTTCTCCAACTTGTAGTTGTGGTGGGAGGCGAATAGATCCACCTCGGGATTGATCCCTAGTGATGAAACCCATCTGAATGTCTCCATATGCAGAGACCACTCGTTGTTGTCCAGCTCTGTGCGTGAAAGGAAGTCTGCTTGGGTATTCTGGACTCCTGGGACAAACACGCTGAGATATTGCACAGGTTCTTCTGTGCCCAAGAAAGGATGGGCTCGACTTCCCGAAGGAGATTGGGACTCTAGGTACCCCCTTGCCTCTTCACATAGGCGACTGCCGTTGTGTTGTCCATTCTTAACAGTACTGAGTTCCCCTTCAATAGGTGAGAGAAGGACTGCAGTGCACACCAGGCCGCTCTGAGTTCCAGGACGTTTGAACCCGGGACTGGGAGGCATGGATCCCATTTGCCCTGGGCAAGGTTCGAACCGCAGAGGGCTCCCCAACCCGTCCCGCTGGCATTGGTCGTGACCATGATCCAGGAGATGGGGGCAATGGAGTGACATGTCAGGAGGTTCTTGCGTTGAAGCCACCAGAAGAGGCTGTTCCTCATTGATGATGTCACCTGGATGAATTGATTCTTGTCCCCTGTTCTCCACTGCTGCAGGAACCCTGACTGGAAGGTACGTAATCTCCACAAGGCCCACTTGACCATGGGAGTCGTAGAGACCATCGTACCAATGATTTCTAGACACTGAGAGGCTTTCAGGTGTGTGGTATGTAGAGCCCGAGAAATTCTGTCCCGGACCACCGGAATTTTCTGTAGTGGAAGGGAAATAGTGCTTCTTACGGTGTGGAACTGTGCTCCCAGATATATTAGGCGTTGAGCCGGAATTAGGTGGCTTTTTGTTAGATTCAGGAGCCACCCAAAGCTGGATAGGGCGGAGATCACCTGCTCCCGGTGGACCAGCAGCTGGCCCCTGCTTTGAGACAGAACCAGGAGGTCGTCGAGGTAGTGGTAGAGCCGCACCCCCTTTAACCTTATGAGAGCTACCGTGGCTAAAAGGATTTTTGAAAAGACCCAGGGGGAAGTTGTCAACCCGAAGGGGAGGCAAATAAACTGCAGATGATCCTGCCCTACTTGGAAACGTAGGTACTTGTGAAGCCCCTCTTCTACTGGGACGTGGAAGTAAGCATCCTTCAAATCGATGGAAATCATCCAATCGCCTGGCTGAATAGCTTGTTGAATGGTCGACAGAGTTTCCATCTTGAACTTTCCTTGCTCTATAAACTTGTTCAGGTAGGTCAGGTCTATGACCAGGCGCCAAGAGCCACTCTTTTTTGAACTAAGAAAAGAGGGGAGTATACCCCCTGAAACCATTCGTCCCTGGGGACGTGTACAACTGCTCCTTGAGACTTCAGAAGGTCCACATAGGACAGTAGAGCTTGTCTTTGTTCTTCCGACCGGGGTAGAAGAGTGGAGACAAATCTGGGAGGAGGAATATTGGAGAAGGTCCATCTGTGACCTGTCGAGACTGTTCTTATTACCAAAAAATCCGAGATCTAGGCCACCTAGACGTGCCGGAAGAGGCTCAGCCGTGCCCCTACCCGACCCGCCTGGGCGGGCGCAATCTCAAAAGGACTTTGCCTGCTCACGACCACTGGATGTTTGGCCTTTAGCGGACTTGCGAAAGGAAGCTTGACCTCTGTTCCAGTTCTTCCTAAAGTCCCTGCCGGGCTTGTAAGAGCGAGCTTCCCTGGAGCGCTCTGGAGAACGTTTTCTAAACTGAGGTTTTTTCCACCAAGAAGGCGTCTACCCTGGGGAAGGAAGCCCGACTTGCCACCCGTGGCACGCGATATGGCATCGTCGAGTTTGTTGCCAAACAGTAAGGACCCCTCGAAGGGAATCTTACACCAGGCCTGTTTGGAAATAGGGTCAGCAAGCCAAGGACGTAACCATAAGGCCCGCTTGGCCGTGACTGATGACAGCATAATTCGCGCCAAAAGGCGTATCAAATCACTGGATGCCTCCCCCAAGAAGACTGCCGCTAGCTTTAATTCTGCAGCTGCTGAACTTCCTGCTAGCTCCTCCGAAATTCCCTTAAGGAAGGAATCCACATTCTCCGTCCAAGCCTCCATGGCTTTTGACTAGCTGCCAGGACCAAAGCCGGTTTACAGGCCGTGCCTGCCAACCCATAGATCCTCTTCAGATCCTGGTCAATCCTTCTCTTGAGACCATCTTTGAAGGATACCGTATCCTCTAGGGGAAGAGTGACATGTTTAGCCAGCTGCATTAGGGCAGCGTCTACAAGGGGAGCATTCTCTAGGTACTTCACCTCTTCCGACTTGAAGGGGTACAATCTGAAGGCCTTATTAACCATAGAGGACTTCCTGTCTGTCTTACTCCATTCCTCATCTATAATATCTTTCAGCTCTGAAAGGAGCGGAAAACTTGAACGTTCTTTTCCAAGGTGTTTGAAGAATTTCTTCTGTTTAGCTGGAGGAGTAGCGGGATCCTCCCATTTAAGGGCCTCCTTGACTGCTTTAATTAAAGGTGACACCATGTCGAAGTCAAAGCATCCGATTTCCTCTTCTTCCTGAGGATCGTCATCTGAGGAATCAAGAGAGGCCGCATAAGGCTGGGAAGTGCCCGGGTCTTCACGGGCCTCATCAGCCGGAGGGCCAGACAGTGAAGTAGACTGGCTCAGCGTGTGGGGTGAATCCAGCTCTTTCAGGGATTGCTGTACCACACGTTTAACTAGAGATTCCAAGTGTTGGTTCTCTGTTTCCTTTTCCCTGACCGCATAGCACCGATCACATAGTGATTTGCCCTCCGGAACTCTTGTTCCACATCCCCAGCAGGCTCTTCGATCAGAGCGGCTGTCATGGCGGTGGGAGCGGTGTCTGGAGGAGGAATGAGATCGTCTCCCCTGGTGGTGGTCTCCAGTTGCAGAGTCTCATCTGGATCTTGAAGGAGACTGGCGTTGTGGCCTGGCAAGGTCTTTATCATTCTGGACCGAAATCTGAGGGTCCGATCTAGAAGGGCTGGAAGAAAAAACACAGTAGGGAAGGAGAAATGATGGGACCAACATCAGATAACGCATATACCATGCGACTGACTTTCCACCCCTCCCCTCTTAAGCACATACCTTGTGCGAGAGGGCTGGCCACTTAAAGGCGGTGAATTATCCATGATTTGCAGAAGAAGTGCGACACAATGCAGCTGGTCTGCAAAAAGAAAAAATGGCCTGAATGGGCCAACAAACCAGTAAGGAGGAGTCCTTCGCCCCAAAGCAATTACAACATATCAACATAAATCAAAGGAGAAAAAAATTTTCCTCCGCCCTTCTCTTTCTTTTTAATTTTTTTTTTTTTTTTTGAACACGAATTGCACTTAGTAAAATATATATATTCTCTTTTTTTTTTTTTTTTTTAACATGAATTGAATTTAATAATTTATTATATTATTCTTCTCTCTTTTTTTCTTTTTTTTCTTCAATATACACAGAGTATACCTATGTACTGCAAACACTCACCTAGTGTTGACCAGAGCTGGGCATGGGGAAGACCGCTCCACTCTCGATCACTGTGAGGGAAATCCCACTGTGAGGGAGTCTCAGAGCGGTATTTGAAGCTCCCCGCCCATGACGTCACCGCCCATGACGCGCCTGCGCCGTAGGTCGGCGATCGTACCGTGCATGCGCGGTTCCAAAGCATTACGCCGTACTACGCATGCGCGAGCCAAGCCTCGGTCTCGAGGAGGCTACTGCGCATGCGCGAGCGGTGCGGACGCCGTACCCGGAAGTGCTGAGGCGAGCTGGAACGCACCAGCACTCCAGCCGCCATGAGGGGCGGAAAAGGACCCAAAAAGCGACCGGTCTCATAGTAACAGAGGCCGGAGATACCTGGGGAAAGACAGGATACACAGATAAACACTGCCATGGAGACACAAACAATGCTTCCGACCTTGCCAGCCGTTGATGCGTCCAGAAGTTTTCGGCATACAGAGGCAACCATCCCTCCACCACAAGGGGAAAACTTTCAGCCTCAGACGCTACTCGCCCACCCACGGCTGGGCCCTGAGCTGCACCGCAAGAGGTATGCCATAATCCTGGATCCGTCCGACCGGAACATCTTGAGTAGGTCCATTGGAGGAGGACAAAAAAGGAACGCAGTAGCTAGTGGTGAGTACTCATTTATGGGAATGGGGTCCTATAGCATTGGAGAGGAGGCGGGGTTAACCCACACGTAGGCTGCCATGGAGTCTGTCAGGAAATACATTTATTTAGTTACTCTCGAAATTTGTTTTTATTTATTTTGTTTTGTTAAAAAATGCATTCGTCTGAAAAGCCGAAATAATTAAGGTCGAATCTGTCATTGAAGGCTTATGGTGTCTGTCGAATGTTCTAAGAAGATTCAATGGAGCAGCTAAACTGTACAACGCCGCAATCGTACATTTCCGGTCGAATGTTCCACCTACAAGCTATAGTAGAATTCTAATGTTGTATGACTAGTAATAATTATATTTATTAATTATTATTACTAGTCAACCAACATTAGAATTCTTCTATAGCCTATGGGCGGAGCATTTGACCATAAATGTCCTCTCGCGTGAACTGCTTTGTTGAATCTTCATGTCAAATCTTTTCTCTCTATGTCGAATAATCTTGGACTAATAGTGTTAGGCTAGGCAGATTTGACCTTTTTTGCTATTGTCTCTATAATGTTGAATCTTTTCTCTCTATGTCGAATCTTTTCTCTCTATGTTGAATCTTTTCTCTCTATGTAGAATAATCTTGGACTAATAGAGTTACGTTAGGCACATTCAACCTTTTTTGCTATTGTCTCTATAATGTCGAATCGTTTCTCTCTATGTCGAATCTTTTTTCTCTATGTAGAATAATCTTGGACTAATAGAGCTAAGGTTAGGCACATTCAACCACAGGTTCGATGGACACAGATCGCTATCGTCAGCGTCATGTCGAATCTCCTATCTATATCGAACTGTTGTCACAACAAAAACAAACATAAAGCATTTGTTTATGTCGGATCTTTTGGTTTTCGGATTCTGCACGATCATTATCGTTTATTAAAACGATAACGAAAATACCCGAAATTCGGACGAAAATGCATTTGGATGAAAACGAATGCACATGTCTACTTGTTAGAGCCTCAAAATTATTACATATAACTTCTCAATTAATTATACTAATCAACCTTTGGATAAACCTTTTAATACAGAAAACTAAAAGACTCTGAGAATTTGCCCAGAATCTAAAAGGTTGTTTGAACTTAAGACCTTGACCCAGAAAGAAGTAAACTTTTTTTAAACTGAAACTGTTCCATGTTTACAAGGCTTTCAGAACTTACAAGTGTTACTGCTGCCAACCTTTCTATTCAGCTGACCAATAGTCAACACTCTTAAATTCGATGACGGTGTCCTCTATTGTTCAACTTAAAGTGAAAGTAAACCCAACTATCATTTTCAGCTGCACATGTGATCAGTTGATTGGATGGTTTATCGGGTTCTATCAGGTTGAGGTCAGAACTCTGTGCAGGCCAGTCAAGTTCCTCCACACCAAACTCACTCATCCAAGTCTTTATGGACCTTGCTTTGTGCACTGGTCCAAATCCTTGGGTGGAGTGGGGATTATGGTGTCGCAGTGGTGGCCCATCCATAGGGGGCGCCCGGGCGCCACCCCCCTCCTGTCTAGTCAAAAAAAAAATCTTTTTTTTAAACTGCCCCTTTAAGAAAAAAAAAAAGTCCTTTAACTAAGTGCACTGTGTTTGAGCGCCAGACACATTGCACTATGGGAAGCGCCACATCAGTGCAATGACAAGATTGCAGACGTGGCGCTTCATTTGCGGGCCTTTAACCTGCCTTGTGGTGCCTTGTGGCACAATACAAAGCGCCGAGTAGCTTCCGCTCGTATAATCACTACAGGCGGGAGCATTGTTGTTTAAATCTTGAAGTTACTTCCAGGTTTCGAGAAATAGAAGAAAACCGGAAGTTATGTCGGCAGATCCTTTCTTTGGCCCGAGAGGAGCTGCTGGAAGCCAGGTAAGGTAATGAGATCTTGTGCGCCATGCAGCATGAGGGTCGGTTCAGTTCTTAAGTTATTTAGGGGCTTAAGTTTTTTTTTATCCCCTCCCCACGTATCTACAACAGTCTCCACTTATCCGGGAAGGCTTCCAGCATGGTTTTGGATTTTATCTGTGGGCATTGCATTTTTAACGTTAAGCACTGATGTTAGATATAAGGACTTGGTTCACAATTGGTGTTTTATTCCACCCAAAGGTGTTCAGTAAGGTTGAAGTTATGGATCTGGGCAGACCACTTGAATTTTTCTGTGTCAAATTCTTCAGATCATGGAGCTGGCCTTGTGGGTAGTAATGCTGGAACTTAAATTAGCTTTCACCAAACTTTTGCACAAAGTTAGAAGTGTACTATCCAGAGGGAGCCTGTGTCGAGCTGCCCTGATAGCCTGGATGGTTCGTCCGGTGTTCGGATATCTGTCCAAAGTATGTATCTCCAACGGGACTGTAGAGAGGAGCTGCCAGTCCGTCTGCCATGAGAACCAATGGGAACGCGTTTTGGAAGCAAGCCATGCTTCCTTCAACAGCCTCTTTTTTTATTATTGACATTTATTCCTATACCTCCGGGAATAAGACTTTTTTTGGCTGTTTATTTTAATCAGTTGCTTAATTATATCCTATGACCATGGGATTGGTCTCGCTGTAGTGTATTGTGTTTTGTGGTTTTATCTTTATACTTATGGTTAATAGTATATACTGATAAATTTAACACAACGCTGTCACTTTAAAAGCATGAATATTTGCCTTGGACTGCTTGCTGTTTATCAAGTACCAGAATTTTAGGCAGTTGTTTGTGTAGTGATGTAGTCTATTAATGTATATTGGGTGTATAGATAATTAATAAGTACTCTTCCGCAGCAACCCAATTCTTCCAGAGAGATGCACTTTATTGACTTCCAACACAGAACAAAGTCCAAAGTCCACAGATGACAAAGAAATCCGACGGAGGAAATATAATTCAGAGACCCATATTATTCAGTCTTCCCAGCCATGCACAGACAAGCCTCCCCTACACACAGACAAGCCTAACTCACCCATACACAGATGAGCCTTACTCCCACACTAAATGCCAGCTTGAATGTCCTCTATGAAATACTAGTCCACTAGGAGGGAGTTTCTGCTAGGTCAACCCAAAATACTCTTTGATCTTATTGTTACCCCGTCAAGTCTAATTACCATCAATAAATACTTCTACTATGGTCCTTTAAACAATGTACCCTTTGAAATGTTCAATTAGGTTTCCAGACCATACCTCACCTCACACACCTAGGTAGACTTGCATATGATTAACACATCAAAGAGTCTTCAGCTGTTCCCTTGCTATGTTAAAATTCAGTTGGACAATGCAACTGAATTTCTGGTCAGCATGGTACTCCAATACAATATTATACATAAATTGGCCAACATATTACAACAGTTTGTACTATTAATCTTTATCCACAGCGCTGTCCGTCTCATGCTAATATTATCACATCAATATTACCATACATTATCTCATCATATATGCATTTGTGCATTAATTACAAAATTAATGAAATGGGTATTGTAACGAGCCCCTGCTCGCTCGGTTCCACTCTCCCGACACTCCTCTGCTGCTATAGAATCAGATTGCAGATCGCAACATCTGATGGTTTGGTCATCCGATGCTCCGGGACTAGAATTACAGCTATTTGCCGTTCTAATCCAGTTGTGTAGCTCAGAACAAACACCAGGCAGGCTGTATGTAAGTTCAACCAGGAATCTCTTTATTGACAAGAATACAGTCTCTTTTATACAGTAAAAGAGGAGGTGCAGACTCATATTATGCTCATATTACTCTTACAATACACCTGTAACCTAATTAACCTAATTAACATGAGTTAGTTTACTAACATGACCTTTTGCCCAGACTTGTGGTCACCGAGCTTCACACAGTACATTATACATTATCATAAGTTCAACCACAGGACATTTTCACAATAGCAGGAGCTAATTACAATTAACAATACAAACAGTGTTCTCCCCCCTCCTCTGCCTAGTCATCAACACTTATAGTAGGAGTAGACTGTTCGTCACCTAGCCAGTCCTGGAGGCTAATGTGATCAGCTCACTCAATTAACATGGGCTAATTAACTAATCCCTTTAGACAGCCTAGATGACTCAGACATGACCTTTAGGCCAGACTGGCCGTCTTGTAGCTAAGAAAACCCAATCAACATTATCACAATAGCAGAGTTAATTAACACAAACAACAATGGGGATCTAATGACTCTTAGATCCCATACTAGAGACTTATTTACAATACACATTCTAGCAGGCAACAGACAGACAGGTGGCTGGAATTGACATCAGCATCTCCTAACAGTATTTGTTCAAGCATTATGAATCAGCCACTATTTCTAATTTGGCAAATCCAGGGTCCCCAGAGTCTGTGTGTCCTGGGGGACCAGGACCCGAATCCACAGTAATACCACCTCAAGGGTCCCCAGGCATACAGCTCACAAAGAGCACCATTCCCCCAAATGCCAGGGCCCACGATCGATCGGCAAGAGACTAGCATTCAGTCCCCTCCAAAAGTCTCTCTCCCGGCTAGGTCTGTCACAGGTATAATAATTTCTTATTTCTTGTTATATCAGTTTCATTAGTTTTGTATTTAATGCACAAATGCATACAGTATATAATGAGATCATGTACGGTACTATTGCTGTGATAATATTAGCATGACAAGGGAAGCGCTGTGGATCGAGATTAATAATGGTATATGCTGGTTGCAGTAGTTCCTCTGCTCCCAATTACTTTGTTTAGATTTCTGTTTAATTTCTGAGGAAGGGAGTCCCCACTGTTCGCAGAGGCCCTGCCCTGGGTGGAGGCACTGCCAACTTCATTATCAAACTCACACATCCACTTACCGATGGTTCTGGTTCTCTTATTTTCCTAGGGGTTTAGTGCAATATCCTGTTTGGGATTGCTATTTCCCATACCCCCCCCCAAAAAAAAAGAAAGGGAACTACACTCTTTAAACTTTTAGTCAGGAAAATATGAAATATTGCATATACTTCCTTAATATTTACTAATAATATTTCTAGCCACATATAAAGCTCTCAGCTTCTTTTATACAGCTCAGTAGCTCAAGCAGAAATTTACTTCAGAACTGAATGAGTCAGGAGACAAGCATTTCCAATTCTCTATTTTTTCTGTCTATAAAGCCTGGTACACACTAATGCCCCGTACACACGGTCGGATTTTCCGAAGGAACGTGGGCTTCCCCCTAAATTCCATACCAGACCCTTCAGGTCTGGTATGGATTTTAAGGGGAACTCCGTGCCAAAAAAAAAAAAAACGGCGTGGGGTCCCCCCAAAAATCCATACCAGACCCTTATCTGAGCACGCAACCTGGCAGGCCGCAGGAAAAGAGGGGGGGACGAGAGTGCGCCCCCCCTCCTGAACCGTACCAGGCCACATGGCCTCAACATTGGGAGGGTGCTTTGGGGTAGCCCCCCAAAACACCTTGTCCCCATGTTGATGAGGACAAGGGCCTCATCCCCACAACCCTGGCCGGTGGTTGTGGGGGTCTGCGGGCAGAAGAAGAAGATGAAGGGAGATAGAAGAAAGAAGAAGCATTTAAATAAAGGAATTGTCAAAAACTGTCTCTTGTCATTTTTAACATTTTTGACAGTTTTTTAGTGAAATGGTAGGGGTAAGTACCCCCTTACCATTTTACACAGGGGGGGCCGGGATCTGGGGGTCCCCTTGTTAAAAGGGACTTCCAGATTCCAATAAGCCCCCCGCCTGCAGACCCCCACAACCACCGGCCAGGGTTGTGGGGATGAGGCCCTTGTCCTCATCAACATGGGGACAAGGTGTTTTGGGGGGCTACCCCAAAGCACCCTCCCAATATTGAGGGCATGTGGCATGGTACGGTTCAGGAGGGGGGCCGCACTCTCATCCCCCCTCTTTTCCTGTGGCCTGCCAGGTTGCGTGCTCAGATAAGGGTCTGGTATGGATTTTGGGGGGACCCCACGCCGTTTTTTTTTTTTTTGGCACGGGGTTCCCCTTAAAATCCATACCAGACCTGAAGGGTCTGGTATGGAATTTAGGGGGAACCCCACGTCATTTTTTAAAAAAATTTTGGCCGGGGTTCCCCTTAATATCCATGCCAGACCTGAAGGGCCTGGTATGGAATTTAGGGGGACTCCCACGTCATTTTTTTTTTTTAATTTCATTTCGGGGTTCCCCTGTGGTGAATTCCCATGCCGTTTTTATCAATGAACTTCTATGTGTATTGTCGGCAATGCAATAGCCGCGAGTAGTTTTAAATGGGTTTTTTCCTTCAAATGTCATTTTGCTGTCAGACTGTTCTAAACACGGGAAACATGCGCCCCTTTACAGGCATACTATAGACACCCCCCAGCTACGAAATTTAACCACTTAAGGACCGCCTAACGCCGATTTACGTCGGCAAAGCGGCACGGGCAGGCAAAATCACGTACATGTACGTGATTTGCCTTCCGCGGGTGGGGGGTCCGATCGGACCCCCCCCGCCGCCCGAGGCGGTCCCGTTCTGTTCCCCGGCGATCCGAGATGAGGGGGAGGCCATCCGTTCGTGGCCCCCCCCTCGCGATCGCCGCCGGCCAATGGGAACATTCCTTTGCTGCTGTATGCTAAACAGCAGCAAAGGAAATGATGTCATCTCCCCTCAGCTCGGTATTCCGTTCCAGCGCCGAGGGGAGAAGGCATCAATGTAAGTGCACAACACACTACACACACAGTAGAACATGCCAGGCATACAAAACACCCCGATCCCCCCCCCGATCGCCCCCCGATCCCCCCCCAATCACCCCCCCCTGTCACAAACTGACACCAGCAGGTTTTTTTTTTTTTTTTTTTTCTGATTACTGCATAGTGTCAGTTTGTGACAGTTACAGTGTTGGGACAGTTAGTATTACCCCCCTTTAGGTCTAGGGTACCCCCCTAACCCCCCCTAATAAAGTTTTAACCCCTTGATCACCCCCTGTCACCAGTGTTGCTAAGCGATCATTTTTCTGATCGCTGTATTAGTGTCACTGGTGACGCTAGTTAGGGACGTAAATATTTAGGTTCGCCGTCAGTGTTTTATAGTGTCAGGGACCCCCATATACTATCTAATAAATGTTTTAACCCCTTGATTGCCCCCTAGTTAACCCTTTCACCACTGATCACCGTATAAACGTTACGGTTGATGCTGGTTAGTTCGTTTATTTTTTATAGTGTCAGGGCACCCGCCGTTTATTACCGAATAAAGGTTTAGCCCCCTGATCGCCCGGCGGTGATATGCGTCGCCCCAGGCAGCGTCAGATTAGCGCCAGTACCGCTAACACCCACGCACGCAGCATACGCCTCCCTTAGTGGTATAGTATCTGATCGGATCAATATCTGATCCGATCAGATCTATACTAGCGTCCCCAGCAGTTTAGGGTTCCCAAAAACGCAGTGTTAGCGGGATCAGCCCAGATACCCGCTAGCACCTGCGTTTTGCCCCTCCGCCCGGCCCACCCAAGTGCAGTATCGATCGATCGCTGTCACTTACAAAACACTAAACGCATAACTGCAGCGTTCGCAGAGTCAGGCCTGATCCCTGCGATCGCTAACAGTTTTTTTGGTAGCATTTTGGTGAACTGGCAAGCAAGCACCAGGCAGCGTCAGGTTAGCGCCAGTACCGCTAACACCCACGCACGCAGCATACACCTCCCTTAGTGGTATAGTATCTGAACGGATCAATATCTGATCCGATCAGATCTATACTAGCGTCCCCAGCAGTTTAGGGTTCCCAAAAACGCAGTGTTAGCGGGATCAGCCCAGATACCTGCTAGCACCTGTGTTTTGCCCCTCCGCCCGGCCCAGCCCAGCCCACCCAAGTGCAGTATCGATCGATCACTGACACTTACAAAACACTAAACACATAACTGCAGCGTTCGCAGAGTCAGGCCTTGATCCCTGCGATCGCTAACAGTTTTTTTGGTAGCGTTTTGGTGAACTGGCAAGCACCAGCGGCCTAGTACACCCCGGTCGTAGTCAAACCAGCACTGCAGTAACACTTGGTGACGTGGCGAGTCCCATAAGTGCAGTTCAAGCTGGTGAGGTGGCAAGCACAAGTAGTGTCCCGCTGCCACCAAGAAGACAAACACAGGCCCGTCGTGCCCATAGTGCCCTTCCTGCTGCATTCGCCAATCCTAATTGGGAACCCACCACTTCTGCAGCGCCCGTACTTCCCCCATTCACATCCCCAATCAAATGCAGTTGGCTGCATGAGAGGCATTTTCTTTATGTCCTCCCGAGTACCCCTACCCAGCGAACCCCCCCAAAAAAGATGTTGTGTCTGCAGGAAGCGCGGATATAGGCATGACACCCGCTATTATTGTCCCTCCTGTCCTGACAATCCTGGTCTTTGCATTGGTGAATGTTTTGAACGCTACCATTCACTAGTTGAGTATTAGCGTAGGGTACAGCATTGCACAGACTAGGCACACTTTCACAGGGTCTCCCAAGATGCCATCGCATTTTGAGAGACCCGAACCTGGAACCGGTTACCGTTATAAAAGTTAGTTACAAAAAAAGTGTCAAAAAAAATAATATATATATAAAATAAAAAAAAATAGTTGTCGTTTTATTGTTCTCTCTCTCTCTATTCTCTCTCTATTGTTCTGCTCTTTTTTACTGTATTCTATTCTGCAATGTTTTATTGTTATTATGTTTTATCATGTTTGCTTTTTCAGGTATGCAATTTTTTATACTTTACCGTTTACTGTGCTTTATTGTTAACCATTTTTTTGTCTTCAGGTACGCCATTCACGACTTTGAGTGGTTATACCAGAATGATGCCTGCAGGTTTAGGTATCATCTTGGTATCATTCTTTTCAGCCAGCGGTCGGCTTTCATGTAAAAGCAATCCTAGCGGCTAATTAGCCTCTAGACTGCTTTTACAAGCCGTGGGAGGGAATGCCCCCCCCCCCCACCGTCTTCCGTGTTTTTCTCTGGCTCTCCTGTCTCAACAGGGAACCTGAGAATGCAGCCGGTGATTCAGCCAGCTGACCATAGAGCTGATCAGAGACCAGAGTGGCTCCAAACATCTCTATGGCCTAAGAAACCGGAAGCTACGAGCATTTTATGACTTAGATTTCGCCGGATGTAAATAGCGCCATTGGGAAATTGGGGAAGCATTTTATCACACCGATCTTGGTGTGGTCAGATGCTTTGAGGGCAGAGGAGGGCAGAGGAGAGATCTAGGGTCTAATAGACCCCAATTTTTTCGTCACTTTTTTGTCACTTTCCCACAACTTGTGTCAAAATATAAAATATTCCATGGACTCAATATGCCTCTCAGCAAATAGCTTGGGGTGTCTACTTTCCAAAATGGGGTCATTTTGGGGGGTTTTGTGCCACCTGGGCATTCCATGGCCTCCGAAACTGCGATAGGTAGTGAGGAGTAAAATCAAAAATTTACACCCTTAGAAATCCTGAAGGTGGTGATTGGTTTTCGGGGCCCCGTACGCGGCTAGGCTCCCAAAAAGTCCCACACATGTGGTATCCCCATACTCAGGAGAAGCAGCTGAATGTATTTTGGGGTGCAATTCCACATAGGCCCATGGCCTGTGTGAGCAATATATCATTTAGTGACAACTTTTTGTAAATATTTTTTTTTTTTTTTTTTTTGTCATTATTCAATCACTTGGGACAAAAAAAATAAATATTCAATGGGTTCAACATGCCTCTCAGCAATTTCCTTGGGGTGTCTACTTTCCAAAATGGGGTCACTTGGGGGGGTTTTGTACTGCCCTGCCATTTTAGCACCTCAAGAAATGACATAGGCAGTCATAAACTAAAAGCTGTGTAAATTACAGAAAATGTACCCTAGTTTGTAGACGCTATAACTTTTGCGTAAACCAATAAATATACGCTTATTGACATTTTTTTTACCAAAGACATGTGGCCGAATACATTTTGGCCTAAATGTATGACTAAAATTTAGTTTATTGGATTTTTTTTATAACAAAAAGTAGAAAATATCATTTTTTTTCAAAATTTTCGGTCTTTTTCCGTTTATAGCGCAAAAAATAAAAACCGCAGAGGTGATCAAATACCATCAAAAGAAAGCTCTATTTGTGGGAAGAAAAGGACGCAAATTTCGTTTGGGTACAGCATTGCATGACCGCGCAATTAGCAGTTAAAGCGACGCAGTGCCAAATTGGAAAAAGACCTCTGGTCCTTAGGCAGCATAATGGTCCGGGGCTCAAGTGGTTAAAGGGATATTACACTTTTATTGTTTGACTTTAAGCATTATTAAAATCACTGCTCCTGAAAAAAACGGCCGTTTTTAAAACTTTTTTTTGCATTGATCCATGTCCCCTGGGGCAGGACCCAGGTCCCCAAACACTTTTTATGACAATAACTTGCCTATAAGCCTTTAAAATTAGCACTTTTGATTATTCATGTTTGTGTCCGATAGACTTTAATGGTGTTCGAACAAACTTTTTTCCTGTTCGCATGTTCTGGTGCGAACCGAACAGGGGGGTGTTCGGCTCATCCCTACTCCTGATATTCACACAGAGTTCTCACCAACTTCTTTCTTTATTATTTATCATGATTCCCTCAATATATTATGATTTGTCACATCTGACCAAAAAGATATATCATTTTTGTTTGAGGTTTTTTTTTTTTTTCCAAGCCTGATGTGTTTTTGTTTTTTTTTTTTGGTTTGTATTTTTTTCTAGGCTGATCTTGTTTTTTTTTGTTTTTAGTTATTTAACATCCTGAATATTTTTGGGTGTGTTTTGTGTGTCAAGTTACCACAACACCATTATTATCTTGTATTATTTAATCTCAAGGAGATTGCTTGGTGTTGGTGTCTCTTGTTAATTTCACATTGTATTTTTGAAATGTACCTGCCTCCTCACAAACAAAGTGTCCTTTTTGAAGGAAAACACACATAGGAGAGTATAACTGAAACCAAAAAACCTTTATTAAGGGCTCACAAACAAACAAAGAAGGAGGCAACGCTGGAGAAACAGCAGAATTTGGTGAACCCTTTGGCCCCCAGTTCACACATCTAACAACTCCAGCAGTTTCTCCAGCGCTGTCTGCCTCTTTTGTTTATGATTATAATGTGGATGTTTCACCTGCCACAGACAGGGCAGCTCCCTGTATTTGTCTATGAACAGGGAGAGGAAGTTGTGGTCATTGAAGCCATCCATTTTATCGGCAAGACACAACACGAGACAAACCCTAATGTCAGGCAAAACTCTCCTAATCTTGTTACAATATAGACCTCAATCTAGAAGCAGTATAAGCCCAAGTTTAGATCTTACCTTCGTTATCACGATCGGCACCTCCGATACTCCTTCCTCTGCTCACAGATCGTACGTACTATGCACGCGTGTTAAGCTTTATAGACACTGCGCATGCGTGTAACTCCACCTGCCCCTGATGTTCCTTCTATTCTATTCCCTGCCCCTTCTCGTTCGGCGCAGTGGGGAAGAGCACGTGGCGGAGACACAGCAGTTGCATGCTAATTACAGCAACAAGGAGGAGGAGGAAAGCCCGGAGCCTGAAACATCACGATCCAGAAGGAGACGATTTAAGGCCTCAAATATGTCCTTTGGGGAGATGTTGGAGATGGTGGAAATCCTGAAGAAGGCCGACTATGACAGGAAGTATGGACCTTACCCCAACCCCAATGTCAGAAAGGCCAAGATCATGGCGAAAGTGGTCAAGAGTCTGCACCGGAATTTCGGGGTACGACGTTCGAAAGATCAGCTCAGGAAACGGTGGTCGGATCTCAAATTAAGAGAGCACGAGCAGTACAGAAAGATCTGGAGAGTGCTGCAAAAAAGTAAGTAGTTGTCCTGTGTACCTATTCTTTTTATGTTTATTACGTTCGTACTGCTCCATGTGCTTTTCTTAACTGTTATCCAGTTTCAAAAGGCAACTTTCATGTTCATGGGCACATTATTTGTTCATATAAAACATTGTTCGTTCGGCCTAGAAAACACCATTGTTTTGGCCATATGCATTTGCCCACATTTTTTATGGCCTGGTTGTCTAGATGGGTTTGTAACTAGAATGAAATGCAAACTAGATTCTGTATAAGGAGAGGACACTCAGTAGCTGTTTACACATCTGGACGCTGGAGCACTAGTGTGGGACACAAGAACACCCTTTTTATTGGGGATCCCACACATGTACTCCAGTGGATACTATAGGGGTGTCTCCATCTGTGAAGCTTGTACAAAACAGGTAAAGTATTGAAGCTTGACAAAGGACAATAAAAATGCAACATCTTGGAACTCTGCCAAAACAGACAATTGTATCCCACTTCCAAGCAATGTTTCATATTTATAGTTCCGCCATCAAATATCTGTGTGCAAAGTATACCTATTTTTTTTTTTACATAGGGGATAAAAGATTCGGAGGACACCCCTCATCCGAGGAGACCACAGACCCCCCCCACCTCTGGAAGAAGGGGAAATCCACCCAAGCCAAGTAGAGTAGGAGGAGGAAGACGTGGTGGAAATTGTCACCACAACAGGTGAGTGTCTGCAACCACAGGCTCAGGTAAGAGATGGATGCCGGCAGATTTATAATACATGGTGTTTTTTTGTTTCTATCTTTTTAGGTGATCGTAATGTTGTGGATCCAGGGCATTTCACTTCGGAAAGTGCACAGATCCTGATCGGGGGGATCATGAGGTGTAATAGGGACTTGGAAAACATCCTGAAAAACATCAATGATGTTCAACAAAAAATGGAGAACAACACTGATGTTTTAGGGAGAGTTTAAAACCACTCCAAATCCTTTTGGTTTTTTGTGTGCTAAAAATTTAACATTTTTAGACAAATTTGCGAAAAGCCAAATTTTGAAGATGCACACAGTATGTCAACATGTACTATCTGCCATCACGGGAGATCAATGGACGCATTTTGGGGGTGCAACCCCTTCCTCAGTAATAATAATGTAGCTGTGAGGAAGGGGTTGCATCCACAAATCACGTCCCTTGATCCCCCGTGATGGCAGCTAGCACATGTTGACATTCGACAATTTGTGTGCATCTTCAAAATTTGGCTTTTCCTGGGGTGACTTCACCCCATCTGAACGCAATATCAAACACAGTTTCTAAATACTCATGTCTGATATTGCCTTCAATATACCAAATGTGAACTTTGTAAGTTCAAGATTTGTGTCTTTCTTGTTGGTTTTAAACATGCCTGTTTTATCTTAAATAGACATTTCTACTTTTTCTAATGTGACCCCAAAAATTGCTATACAACAAACATGTTGGTTTGTTTTAAAAACCTTTTCTTTTTTTTCCATAAAGTTTTTATTAGAAATAGTAGAGAACACACATATGTAGAGTTTCACAGAAATACATAAAATAAGTCAAGTGACAATGGTCAAAGTATGTAAATAAAGTAACTTAAATAACATTAGACTGAAGAGGAAGAACCCTGTTTATGTTGGGTTAGAAGCTTGTTGGGTTCATAATTTTGGCTGAGCTTGTGAGTTTTATGACCTTATGGGCAGGATAGGGGTTATGAAGGAGGTGGAAATGTTTTGGTCGTGTCGGGGGGTGTATCGAGAGGGGTTCTGGTAAAGTGTGGTAGGTCGGGTTTTGCGCAAGGCTTTCTGTTTATCTAGGAGGATATTTAGGTATCTGGGGAGAGGTGTGGGTCGGTGATAATAAGAAGGGGGTGGAGATTGGTGTGGTCAGGGGACGTGGGATAGGAGAGAGTGGGGGGGGGCAATGTTGTATAATTTTGTAGATAGTGATTGGGTACTGGGGGGATGTTTGTTATCCATTTCTCCTTCCCCCGGTGGGGGAAGGTAGGGGGAGCAGCAGGTTTTGTGGAGGCGTGTCCGATAAAGATAAGTCATTGTTCTCAGTCTAAGTGAATATAAGAGTGTGTTTGAGTTGATTTTGGATTTATGCGGTTGTCGTAGGAGGATGTCCAGTGGGAGGTGTATTGGCAGAGGTGAGGTCTTTGTAGTCTGTTGTTGCCTGGAAGTGGATCCAGCAGGCCCATTTTGTAGAGAATTTACCGGGTGTATCGTGGGCGATACTGATGAGGCGTTCCATTTCAGCTATTTTGGAGATTCTATTTAGCCATTCTTTTACCGACGGGGTGTGTGAAGTGCCCCAGTGTATTGGAATACATTGTTCTGCCGCATTTACCATGTGCATGGCTAAAGATAAAAACCTTTTCTAAATGCACTTGTGATTGTGCTGGTATTAAAAAATATTGTTAATCAAGAGTGTGTGGATTATTGTCTCAACGCTCCAACACTTTTATGGTGCTCTAATTGGTGTTTTCTGTGACAATGGGGGTAATTTCCTAAGGGCAAATCCATTTTGCACTACAAGTGCAGTTTCAAGTGCACTTGTAGTGCAAAGTGTCTTTGCCTTTAGTAAATAACACCCAACAATGCTTTGTAAGGTTACACAATCACGCCATTTTCAGGACTCACCACATTTCTGTTAGGGTCAGCTAAAAGAAAGACAAGCAGTAAATGTCACCAAAGATTTGAGTAGTTATTTTTGTATTATTTGAAAAAGGTTTCAGACATTGTCTGGCATATTGATAGCCCCCATACCTGCAAAGTATTCAAGGTATCTTAGCCGGACATCACGGGCACTCAGGGGGGGCAAGCCAGGACAGCCACTTTCAAGCGCCGTCAGGGTTGTTTCATTTAGAATTCTGGCCTCAAGCCCAACTGAGCAAGCATAGTTGGCAGAATGTTGCCGTAAAAAGTTGTGTAGAACACAGCACGCCAGGATAATATGATTCAGTTTATACTCCGCCATATGTATGGGTGTAAGAAATAGGCAAAACCGCCTGGCCATGATTCCAAACGTGTTCTCCACCACTCTTCTGGCTCTGGCCAGCCGGTAATTAAAAACCCTCTGGTCCGGGGTGAGGGTCCAATGAAGACGAATGGGAGTCCTTCCACATTGTCTTCTGGAGGTGGCAAGTCCAAGCTGCCATTCTGGAGACACCTGTAGAACTCCGTCTGGGCGATGACTCCACCATAGGACATCCAGCCATTCTTCCCCACGTCCACATACAAGAACTCGTAAGTAGCCGACACCACCGCCAACATCACAATACTATTGAACACCTTGTAATTATAATAGTATGACCCCGAGTTGGGTGGTGGGACGATGTGGACGTGTTTCCCATCAATTGCCCCTCCGCAGTTAGGAAAGTCCCACCGCTGGGCAAAGTGGGATGCCACAGTCTGCCATTCCTGTGGCATGGAAGGAAACTGTGGAGTCAAACAAAAAAAATTAGTCATTTTGCACATAAACAGGGAAAGCAGATTAGACACAAACATTCTTGGCCAACATCAAGATAACATTTATTTGAGGGAGTTTTTAAAGACCAAAGTATAAAGTACACCTATCAGATTTCCCCTCCCCCACCCCCTCTCATGGGCCATTTCTAACATTATAGGGGGGGACTCTTGGACAGGTAACCCTCTCCACTTCATTGAGAGATGAATGCCCAAATAATGGGTATTACTTTGACCAGCCCCTCCTTAGTTACACTATTGGCAGCCCACTGGACAGGTAAGAAGTGTACAAAACAACAAGGAAAAAGAGATTCCCTCAAAGGAGGCAATAACCCAAACACGATCTGCCAAAAAACGATATATTTATTGGACTACAAAACACCACACAAAAATACAAAATATAGGCAAAATATAGGCAAAAATAGGGAAGATATCAAATGACCATATTAAAATTGATAACGTTATCATTAAAAACAACGGAGCCGCGGCCAAACATACCCCATACACACACCAATCACAGCAGCAGATTCCTACTACATTGGCCAATATTAAATGATGTGGGTCTTCAGACCAATCCAAGTATAGATGGTATGGCGGTGTGGGGGTAGGGTGAATGGATGTATGTTTGATTTTGATTATTGCAAAAAGGTTCAGTACAGCTTGAACACAGCTAAGAAATTTATAACAGTCCTGGAGCTGAACACATAACGTTTGTAGGATGACCGCAATGACCGGCAAAACCTACTGAGGGTGGTTGTAACCCAGGACATACAAGCAAGGCAGTTTGTATAGATAGCAAGCGATAGGGGGAGCAAATACGACTAGGCTGTATTGAAATTATAAATTGGAGTGATACTTCTCTCACCATATGGATCAGCAGCTCATAGAGTCGTAGGCTCTACCCCAGATGATTACTTGTAGATGAGAGTCAAACTTGCATTTGCATATGCCATCAGATGGAAAAAGTCCCGCTGTGTCAGCGCCTTCTATCAGGTGATGCAAGCAGGCCGTCAGCTGTTCGTTCCCGGTAAAACATTCAAACACCCTAAGTTCGCGGCTCCGAGATGACGTGCTGACGTCACGTGCTGACGCGTTTCACCAGCCAATCACCGCTGGTTTCCTCAGAGCAAAGGAGGGGTCCGTGAGCGAAGGTTAAATAGACTGAATAATAAGAGGTGTAGTTACATCTAATGACCACCAGATGTCGCACACAGTTACCACTCATCACAGACATTTCAGCAAAGGCAAGATCTCGCAAATGGCTTAACAGAGGTAGCTGCAATCCATTGTACAGAGACATACACCTCAAATGTGCTACATTGTAGTTTAAGAAACATTTGATGAGGGTGGGAATGTACAAATACATAGAGACCACACGAAAAACAAAACATAACGATTTAAAGCACCAGCATTAGAACTAAAAAACTCCAAAGACATAAGGCAGGAAAAATTATTATTATGAATAAATAAAGGCAGTAGGGAAGGTAATTGACTTATTTCTCCAAAAAGGACTGGAGGCTACATTCGATATTTAACCCATTGGGGGCCATCGCCTCCAGATAGTAGGTCCACATCTTTTCCTTCTGGAGGAGGATGGTATCGAAATCGCCACGTCTTGTCGGTAAATTCAACCTATAGATCCCTTTTACCATTAGGCCCCTTGGGTCACGGTTATGGAATTTGGCAAAATGTAGTGAAATGGGGCGTTCATCATTCAGTTTTTTGATACCAGCAATATGTTCACGAATCCTTACCCTTAGGGCTCTTTTTGTTTTGCCCACATATATTTTATTACACGGGCAAGTAAGTGTATAGACTACTCGGGTAGTAGAGCAGTTTATGAACTGTTTGATTTTAAAATCAGCACCTCCACGGGGGTTCGGGAACATACTTGTCTGGTGGACATACTTGCAAACATTGCAGTGTCCGCATCTATACATGCCCCCTTTCCTAGTCTTTGAAGATCCCCCCACCACACACCACTAATCAACTGTGTGATTGCACACAACTGGTTTGATTAAGCCATACTGGGCTTTTTTTAGGGTATATCTCATTTGACCTGTATCTCGCATTTATGGCTTACATGATTAACTATGACCTTGATTTAGAGATTAATACTGCCTTTGATGTTGGTGTGGAAAATTGTGATACAGAGAGAGAACCAATTAGAAAACTTTTCAAACACCATAAAAAACTTGTAATTAAATTCCTTAATCGTAAATGGGATATTTCCTCATTGAAATCCCATATTTCTAAGCGGATCATCCCCAGGGGTTTACGTGAGAGGGTTATACCTGCGGAACATTTACATACCCCGCGATTTTTATCTGCTTGGAAAACTGAGTGTTTGAATAGAGGTTTATCTTTGTTAAAGCTCATTGTCGATGAGGAGGAAGCCCAATTGGAGGAGATACGTGTGGAACTTGACGCAAGTGCCAAAGCACTAGAACCCTTTAAACAAGACCCTGAATTCGATAAAAACAATGAATATATAAAAAAGGAGATAGAAAGGATCCAAAAAAGTTTAAAATACAGCAAACAAGAAAAGTTCAGACAGAACCTAGCTGACTGGGAAAGTGGTGATATGTTTGACCCTACAACCCAGAAAAGAAGTAGATCACTTTCTAGAAATACTAGACAGCGACAACGTCAGTCCAAAACTAGGAATAGCTCCTCATCTGACAGTGAGTTTGATAAGGATACCTCTCAAAAAACTGTCTCTTTTTTAGAACATCTAGAGGGGAAGGTGCCCCCAGAGATCCCGAAGCGAAAAACAGACAAAAAACAAGAAAACGAAGGAGACAAAGGAAAAACAGAAGGAAAAGGAAAGGAGAGGGACAGTGCACAGAGTCGGACGAGTGGGAGACTGAGAAACCAGAGGAGACGTTGAATGTCTCTGACGGTGCCCCAATGGACCTTAATGTTGTAAACCTTTCTGAGTTTCATCTCACTGAAGTCCATACAAATTTACTTAAAAAGGGTCTCTCGTTCTCCCCTACGTCATCCATGAATGAGTTTGAGGTTTTTAAGGATGTTAGTTTATTCTTAAGGAAGGTCCTTTTTAAATTATGGCATACAAAACGACATAATGATCCCCTCACCTCAGAGCCCTCTCTTGATAGGGATGAAAAGGAGGCCATTGAATGCTTAATTTCCTTATTGGATGAGAACTGTGACAGTGACTCAGATGAAAACCTACGCCATACATTGAGAAGACCCTCTGATCTAAGAATTAGATCCACCAAGATGCCCCCACTATCTAAGCATAAGTGGTTGCAGCTCTTCTTGGATCAAGTCAAATCTGATCTCATGAAGATCAATTGGAAATGGGTCGGCCCTAACATACTTACAAATAGTGAAAGAAAAGCCTTGTTTGATTTGCAAAATGCACCAAACCTAGTGATTAAGAAAAGTGACAAAGGGGGAAATGTGGTACTTCTAAGTGAGAAAATGTATGAGGATGAGTCTCTAAGACTTCTTGGTGACGTCTCTACCTACAAAAAACTCACCAGTTCCCCCTTTCCCACTCTTGTCGAGGCACTGAATGGAAAACTCAAATTGGGAATGGAGGCGGGCCTTTTAACGAAAAGGGAATTCTTTTTCCTCAGGGTAGATGAAATCATCATTCCTACCTTCTATATAATTCCCAAACTCCATAAATCCCTTACCCGTCCCCCTGGCAGGCCAATTGTTTCAGCTATAAAGGGCCCCCTAGAAAAAACAGGCAAATACATAGATTCCCTGATTAAACATATGGTTAACCTACTCCCTTCCTTTGTTCGTGACAGCAGAGATGTTCTTGTTAGATTACAACATTTTGTTATGCCTACAGAAGCCCTCTTGGTGGGTATCGACGTGGAGAGCTTGTATACGTCAATACCACATCACTGTGGTATTGAGGCTACAATGTGCTTCTTGGATCTTCATCATCCCCAACAGGGTGCTCAAAATGAATTCATTGGGGAACTTCTTGAATTCATGCTTAATAACAATTTCTTCCAATTCCTTGGTCATTACTACCAGCAGATTAGAGGCACCGGCATGGGGGCACCATGGGCTCCCTCATACGCATGCCTCCATCTGGGACTCTGGGAGGAGACGATGGTCTATCAGTCCTCTCTGTACCTCAGCCACTCCCTCCTGTGGCTGAGGTACATTGATGACGTCCTGATGGTGTGGACTGGTTCAGTTAAACAACTTGAGGACTTTATGTCTGAACTTAACAGTAATAATCAAAATATACATCTGACCTATTCATACCACCCTGACACACTCCCCTTCCTGGATATATCCATACGGAGATCTGGAAATGAAATTGTTACTAGCACCTACAGAAAGAAAACAGCAGCTAACACCTTGTTGTCCGCCCAGAGTCACCACCCTAAATCATTAATTAATGGGATACCCACAGGACAATTCCTAAGAATCAGACGGAATTGTTCTGTGGAGGAGGAATTCCACGAAGAGGCATATGAGATGTATCAAAGATTCAGACAGAGAGGCTACTCACATAGGTCCCTCAAAAAAGCCAAGAGAAAAGCTACCCTCAAAAATCGGGATGAACTTCTGGCAACCTCTGTTAATTCTTTGAACACTAAAAATAAAGAGCAAAAAGGAAATACTGAAAAGAATTTCCCGAGGATCATTACTAAATATGGGTCCCAATGGAAAATGGTTCAAGGAGTTCTGCAAAAACATTGGCATATTTTAAAATCAGCCCCTCTGATTTCTGAACTTGTGAGCCCAAAACCTCTCCTGACAGCCAAAAGATCTAATAACCTTGGTGACTTGTTGGTTCACTCTGAATACACTCGGACCACTCAGAAGAACTGGTTAAGTGACTCTAGAATTTCCCCAGGCATGTATAGATGCGGACACTGCAATGTTTGCAAGTATGTCCACCAGACAAGTATGTTCCCGAACCCCCGTGGAGGTGCTGATTTTAAAATCAAACAGTTCATAAACTGCTCTACTACCCGAGTAGTCTATACACTTACTTGCCCGTGTAATAAAATATATGTGGGCAAAACAAAAAGAGCCCTAAGGGTAAGGATTCGTGAACATATTGCTGGTATCAAAAAACTGAATGATGAACGCCCCATTTCACTACATTTTGCCAAATTCCATAACCGTGACCCAAGGGGCCTAATGGTAAAAGGGATCTATAGGTTGAATTTACCGACAAGACGTGGCGATTTCGATACCATCCTCCTCCAGAAGGAAAAGATGTGGACCTACTATCTGGAGGCGATGGCCCCCAATGGGTTAAATATCGAATGTAGCCTCCAGTCCTTTTTGGAGAAATAAGTCAATTACTTTCCCTACTGCCTTTATTTATTCATAATAATAATTTTTCCTGCCTTATGTCTTTGGGGTTTTTTAGTTCTAATGCTGGTGCTTTAAATCGTTATGTTTTGTTTTTCGTGTGGTCTCTATGTATTTGTACATTCCCACCCTCATCAAATGTTTCTTAAACTACAATGTAGCACATTTGAGGTGTATGTCTCTGTACAATGGATTGCAGCTACCTCTGTTAAGCCATTTGCGAGATCTTGCCTTTGCTGAAATGTCTGTGATGAGTGGTAACTGTGTGCGACATCTGGTGGTCATTAGATGTAACTACACCTCTTATTATTAAGTCTATTTAACCTTCGCTCACGGACCCCTCCTTTGCTCTGAGGAAACCAGCGGTGATTGGCTGGTGAAACGCGTCAGCACGTGACGTCAGCACGTCATCTCGGAGCCGCGAACTTAGGGTGTTTGAATGTTTTACCGGGAACAAACAGCTGACGGCCTGCTTGCATCACCTGATAGAAGGCGCTGACACAGCGGGACTTTTTCCATCTGACGGCATATGCAAATGCAAGTTTGACTCTCATCTACAAGTAATCATCTGGGGTAGAGCCTACGACTCTATGAGCTGCTGATCCATATGGTGAGAGAAGTATCACTCCAATTTATAATTTCAATACAGCCTAGTCGTATTTGCTCCCCCTATTGCTTGCTATCTATACAAACTGCCTTGCTTGCATGTCCTGGGTTACAACCACCCTCAGTAGGTTTTGCCGGTCATTGCGGTCATCCTACAAACGTTATGTGTTCAGCTCCCGTCATCCGGAGAAAGTTCCTAAAATCATCAGGATTATTCTCACGGATCAAAGGCATATATCAGAACTGGTCACGCTGGAGCAACCAATTCTTGGTCCATTAACTCCTCCCCACCCTGTTCATGGACTGGACTTGTGTCAAGGTCAGGACCCCAACACCAAGCCCCCGCACAGCATGAACTCTACAAGGAGTACGTATATGCAACATGGCTAGAAAACGGTCGGCTGCTCAGAACGAAGTGACAGAACGCACTGAAGAACAGCAAGGCCTGTGAAGAGTGACCTGAAAAACAGTAACGAACGAACAAGAACACAATGATAAATCAATGGTACTCGCTGCACGGACTGAAGAGCAGATACAAACCCACAAGCACAAACTGAACAGCAGAAAACGATCTGAAAACCACAAGTCTGAAAAAGCGCGAATCATCTCTCACCAAATTTTTACTAACACGAGATTAGCAAAAGAAGCCCAAAAGGTGCCGCACTTGGTTCTGAACTGGCCTTTTCTAGTTTCGTCGTACGTGGTGTACGTCACCGCGTTCTTGGCGAGCGGAAATTCCGACAACTTTTTGCGATCGTGTGTATGCCAACATCCGTCGGAAAAAATCCATGGATTTTGTTGTCGGAATGTCCGATCAATGTCCGATCGTGTGTACGGGGCATAACAGTTTTTTTTTCAGGCTGAACAAAAAAATGAAGAGCTCGGGAGGAGCAGCTTTCCTAACTATCTGATGTTAGCGATCTCCCTGGCTGAGCTATTGTGTTCTGACAGGGGCCCCTGCCAGAACACACTGGTCAGCACTCTAAGCCATTGGGGTGGTGATCAGCAGACCTTTTTCAGTCATGCCCCTTCAACAGAAAGGCCGAATGTCAGCCAATTTCTATTGAATTGGTCTATGCCACCTGACATGTGGCCCGTGTGCGGCCCTTAAAGGAGTTGTAAAGTCAGAAGGTTTTTTTTATCTTAATGCATTCTATGCATTAAGATAAAAGCCTTCTGTGTGCAGCAGCCCCCCCAGCACCCCTAATACCTACCTGAGCCCCATCTCTGACCATCAATGTCCATGAGTGTCTCGACCGGCTGAGACTTTCCCTCCTGATTGACTGAGACTCAGCAGCAGTACCCAATGCTGTCAATCAAAATTAGTCAGCCAATAAGGAGAGAGAGGGGGTGGGGCCAGCTCGCAGTTCCATGTCTGAATGGACACAGGGAGCTGTGACTTGGCTTCCGTGCTGTCAAGGAATTAGTAAACCAGACTGTGTGGAGTGCACAGAAGAAACCAGAAACGTATAAGTGAATAAAAATGGTGTTTATTTACATAAGTGACATAAGTTTATATAACAGTGCACAACCAACCACAAGACCCACAAATAAACAGTATATACAATAAAATGGGAGATACCGGAACTGTAAACAGAAGCCAGGGCAAGGTCATACACCGGGAGATCAGCAGATGGTAAGGATGGGAAACCAACAGGACAGGGAGAGGATGGATGGATGTGATACAGGGTAGGGATCCAAGGTAACCAGGAACAGAAGGGACAGGACCAGGAAGGGCTCAGGATAGGGATTGGATCAGATCAGGTCAGGACAGGGCAGATGCAGGCTCAAGGTCAAAATAACAGGCAGCAAGGTCAGAATGCAGGGAGAGAGACACCAAGGCAAGCATGTGAGGGCTTGCCTGGTATTTATCAGCCTGCAGTAATTGCCCTCACGCTACACCTGAGTGCAGAAGGTGCTGTCTGCTCCATACTGCCGGAATACACCTGTTGGTGGACACTGGTACTACAGCCCAAGGATGCAACAGTGCCACCAGCAGGTGAATCCTCTTATTACAGGTCCTGGGTTAATGAAGACACCCGCTGGTGGACACTGGTACTGCGATCCAAGAGACCGACAGCGCCATCAACGGGTGAACCTTTTCATGACAGGTACCCCCCCATCAAAGGAGTGGCCGCCGGAGGCTCCAACTAAACAAAATTGTCCAAAGTTAATGGCCTCACACCAAACAATGGATGAGGGCACATCCGGCTGGGCATCGGGTACTTTAGACTAGGTAGCGGATACGTCAAACAGACGTATAGCACAGTGGGCACATCAGAGCAGGCAGCAGGCACATCAGAGCAGGCAGCGGGCACATTAGAGCAGGCAGCGTGCACATCAGAGCTGGGCAGCAGGCTCTGGGTCGTGGAGCTGGGCAGCAGGCTCCAGGTCGTGGAGCTGGGCAGCAGGCTCTGGGTTGTCGAGCTGGGCAGCAGGCTCCGGGTCGTCGAGCTGGGCAGCAGGCTCCGGGTCACCAAGCTGGGCAGCAGGCTCTGGAACATTAGGCCGAACAGCGAGCACCGTAAGGGCAGGCTGGATCACAGGCACCGGCTCAGCAAGCTGGGTAACGGGCCCCAGCCCAGTGGGCTGGGTAACGGGCCCCGGCTCAGTGAGCTGGACACCGGGCACTGGTCCAGCAAGCCGAATAATGGGTACTGACTTAACAGGCCGAGTGGCGGACTCCGGTTTAGCAGACTGGGTAACGGGCACCGGTTCAGCAGACTGGGTAACGGGCACCGGTTCAACAGACTGGGTAACGGGCACCGGTTCAGCAGGCTGAGACACGGCACCGAAACTTCAGGCTGAGACACGAGCATGAAACTTCAGGCTGAGATACAGGCACTGAAACTTCAGGCTGAGACACGGGCACCGAAACTTCAGGCTGAGACACAGGCACCGAAACTTCAGGCTGAGATTCCATATTCAAGACATCAGGCTGGAAGGCAGGCAACGAGACATCAGGCTGGAAGGCAGGTAGCAGGATATCAGACTGGAAAGCGGGCACAGCAGGCTGGAAATAAAAAGAAAAGAAAACCTGCGCTACAGAGCAAAAAAATTCAAGACCGCAGCTGCATCAAAAAACACCAATATCTTTGTAATAAAACTGTAATAAATAAATAAATTAAGTGCGCTTGCAATCAGAAATTCATGTGTTACTTATAAGTGAATATAAATAATAAATAATTAATGAATCAAATCAAATCTCTTAAAAATAAAATAAATAAATAAAATAGAAAACTGAGTAGATCAACAGTGAATGAATAAAGTGCTCAATATATAATAGAACATGTGAATAAAAAAATGATCAGGAATCAAAACATATTATAATGATGAGTGAAGTCCATTCAAAGAAGAAAATTTCAGTAGAAGTGCATCAGTCCCATGAAGGCAGGGTTACAAATCCACAATTCCCCAAAGACAGCCAATATAGGTGGAAGAAGGAGGAGAAGGTGTAAAGATGTATCCCATGGAAACAGCGAATCCGGAGGACACTAAGGATGGACCCTTACCAGGAGTGGTGGACCTCCCTGTTAGCGAGGTCTTGTGCGCATGCAGATACAGCCCTCTGCAGGGACAGCTGAATGGTGGTGTCCAACTCGGCTGATGAATGGAACATTCCCAAATGAGACTAGTCCAACCTGTCTGCCTGGAGGGGGACACCCACTTGACCCGAAGGTGGTAGGTGGAAAAAAACAGAAGAGGGCTGTGTGTCCAGGTGAGTCTACATAGCCAGCAAGGGAGAGGTGCAGCAACCAGAGTGGGTCAGCAGAGTAGAGCACCTTATCCACAGGAGGTTTAAAATCTTGTCAGTTTATTTGCATTTTTAAAACAATTTCCAGATTCCATCACTTCCTCAGCTTTCACTTCCTGTTAGGTCATCTCCCTGCTGGCTATGTAGACTCACCTGGATACACAGCCCTCTTCTGTTTTTTTCCACCTACCACCTTTGGGTCGAGTGGGTGTCCCCCTCCAGGCAGACAGGTTGGACTAGTCTCGTTTGGGAACGTTCCATTCATCAGCCAAGTTGGACGCCACAATTCAGCTGTCCATGCAGAGGGCTGTATCTGCACACGCACAAGACCTCGCTAACAGGGAGGTCCACCACTCCTGGTAAGGGTCCATCCTTAGTGTCCTCCGGATTCGCTGTTTCCATGGGATACATCTTTACATCTTCTCCTCCTTCTTCCACCTATATTGGCTGTCTTTGGTGAATTGTGGATTTGTAACCCTGCCTTCATGGGACTGATGCACTTCTACTGAAATTTCTTCTTTGAATGGACTTCACTCATCATTAAAATATGTTTTGATTCCTGATCATTTTTTTATTCACATGTTCTATTATATATTGAGCACTTTATTCATTCACTATTGATCTACTCAGTTTTCTATTTTATGTATTTATTTTATTTTTAAGATATTTGATTTGATTAATTAATTATTTATTATTTATATTCACTTATAAGTAACACATGAATTTCTAATTGCAAGTGCACTTAATTTATTTATTTACATCAGGCTGGAAGGCAGGCACATCAGGCTGGAAGGCAGGCACATCAGGCTGGAAGGCAGGCACCGAGACATCAGGCTGGAAGGCGGGCACATCAGACTGGAAAGCGGGCACATCAGGCTGGAAGGCAGGCACATCAGTCTGGAAAGCGAGCATTGAGACATCAGGCTGGAAGGCGGGCACATTAGACCGGGAAGCGGGCACATCAGGCTGGGAAGCGGGCACATCAGACTGGGAAGCGGGCACATCAGGCTGGGAAGAGGGCACCGAGACATCAGACCAGGCAGCAGGTACTGAAACTTCAGACTGGACAGCAGACACAGGCGCTGGCACATCAGGCAGAACAGCAGGTGCTGGCACAACAGGCAAAACAGCAGGTACTGGCACAACAACCTGAACAACAGGTACATCGGACTGGACAGTAGTCACTGGAGCGTCAGACTGGAACATGGATGCTGGGATGTCAGGCTGAGCAGCAGGTACTGGGACCTCAAACTGGACAGCGGGCACAGGCATTGGCACAACAGACTGAGTAGCAGACACTGGCACATCAGGCTGGGCAGCAAACAGGAACACATCAGGCTGGGCAGCGGAAAGGAACACATCAGGCTGGGTAGCGGACAGGAACACATCAGGCTTGGCAGCAGACAGAGGCTCATCAGACTGGGAAGCGGGCACATTGGACTGGAGGGCAGACTCATCAGACTGGATGGCGGGCACCGAGACATCAGACCGGGCAGCAGATACTGGAACATCAGACTGGGCAGCAGACACAAGCGCTGGCACATCAGGCAGAACAGCAGGTGCTGGCACAACAGGCAAAACAGCAGATACTGGCACAACAGGCTGAACAACAGGTACATCGTACTGGATAGTGGTCACTGGAGCGTCAGACTGGAACATGGACACTGGGACGTCAGACTGGGTAGCAGGCACTGGGACGTCAGACTGGGTAGCAGACACTGGGACGTCAGACTGGGTAGCAGGCACTGGGACGTCAGACTGGGCAGCAGGCACTGGGACGTCAGACTGGGCAGCAGGCACTGGGACGTCAGACTGGGCAGCAGGCACTGGGACGTCAGACTGGGTAGCAGGTACTAGACATGTGCACACTGAAATATTTTGTTTTGGAATTTCGTTTTCGTCCGAAAAATAAATTTATTTAGTTACTCCTGAAATTTGTTTTTAGTTATTTTGTTTTTCGTTAAAAATTGCATTCGTCCGAAAATCCAAATTAAGGTCAAATCTGTAATTGAAGGCTTATGGTGTCTGTCGAATGTTCAAAGAAGATTCGACGGAGCAGCTAAACTGTATGATGCCGTATAGTTTACCTGCTCCGTCAAATCATCTTAGAACTTTCAACAGACACCATAAGCCAAAGTACGCGTGTACTTAGTTCTAGCTATTTTACTGCTCCTCCTCTTTGGTTACAATCAGCCAATAACATTCATCATCATCATGACCAGTGTAGGAACTAATGTCCCCAACTTCCACTACCCACTCTTTATTTACTACTCCCCTTTCCCTTTCTTATCTATAATGATTAGATAACGCACACAGGAGTTGTTTTGGAGTAAAACCGGCCATAGCAGCCTCCTTTATTATAAAATATAAAACCAACTTTTAAATAACTTTAAATAACTCTTTTAATGAACATTTTGTACAACTATGTATAACTTTTAACTGACAGTTCTTACACCTCCCAATCTTTGGTCTTCTGATGGCACTCTTAACTTCATCTCCTCCATTTTAACAACTTCACCAAACACCATACACTGCGGTACATAATTTTTACCATACCAGGCCACCAGCCGTATTTAAAAACAGCTCGGTGACAACACCCTTCCCGCAGTGTAACATCTGTCTTCCAGCCTCGCCTTCCGCTGTAAGAACAGAACACACCAGAGGGGCCCAGAATACTGAAAGCCCCCCACCATTTACCATCACCTCTTTGCATTTTACCACCATCAGAGACCAAAGATGCCCCGATAAATTGCTGCTATGACGACCATGATCCATTCACCTGTAATAAAGAAAAAACAGAAACAGCAAACCAGAAAATACCCACAACAAACCAAAAAAGGGAGGGTGGGTGGGCAACTTCCCCTTTGTCTGTCTCCTCACACTGCTCCTGCTTAAACCCCGCCTATTCCTTTTATATCTCCCCACCCCTAAAGTTAACTTCAATCCCCTCCCTCTTACTTCCTTTCCATTTTTAACCCTCCGTTGTCTCCTGTTCCACCTTGTCATGCCCAGCCCTTCATTACCATTCCATATTTCCATTACCATTCCGGGCTTCCCTTTATTTTTATTTATCTTTTCTCCCCTACATCAAATCTTTTCTCCCCTAGGTCGAATCTTTTCTCCCTACGTCGAATCTTTTCTCCCTACGTCGAATCTTTTCTCCCCTACGTCGAATCTTTTCTCTCTATGTCGAATCTTTTCTCTCTATGTAGACTAATCTTGGAGTTAAGGTTAGGCACATTCGACCACAGGTTTGATGGACACAGATTGTCATCATCATGTCAAATCGCCTACCTATATCGTACTGTTGTAGCAACGAAAACGAAAATAAAGCATTTGTTTATGTCGGATCTTTCGTTTTTCGGATTCTGCACTTTCGTTATCATTTGTTAAAACAATAACGAAAATACCTGAAATTCTGATGAAAATGCATTCGGACGAAAACGAATGCACATGTCTAGCAGGTACTTGGTTGGCAGACTTCAGTGGGTCATCAGGTTCAACTGGTGTGAACGCAGGCTGGAAAAGGTTGGTTGGTGTGGAGGCAGGTTGGTTTACTGGCTGGATTGTGTGGGTCAGAAAGAACTTTTGTTTCTTTTTTGTTTTAGCCACTGCAGCTTTGTACGTAGGTGCAGGGCTGTAAGAAAAGAAAGTAGTTGGGCAAAAAGAAGACCAAGGAACAGTGGCTGGAGGAGGGTTTTGTGGAATTGTTACAAGTGGAGGAGAAGGGGCAGTTGGATTGAAAGCAGGATAGGTGCAGTGAGTAGAGACTGGGTAATAATACTTGGTGGAAAGCTGTGTATACTGGGCTGTAGCTGAGGTTGCCATGAGCGACGGGGGAATAGATTCTTGGGAAGGCAGGTCAATAATGGCAGGGCTGGTTGTTGTGGCTTGGCTAAATAAAGGAGGAGATCTGACCATGCCTGTAGCACAGGTTGAACAAACATTGATTCACACACAGCCTGACTAACCAGCGATTGCACTGAACGGATGCAATCAGACAATACCTGCTGTGAACAAGAGGCATAACGTTCCATGAAAAAGGCTGGATCATCCTCTAATAACCATACCAGGGATTCAACTTGGCCATAACCGTATCAGGGGCTGAACATCTTCAAAAGACATGTAACCCTGATCCACTAGGGAATGAGCTGATCAGATCATTTCCATCAGCTGGTCACTGGTCCAATCTTTTAAAATCTGGCGGCAATATTCGCCATTCTCTTCTGCTAGCAGAGAATAATAGGTAATTTCATTTAAATCCATCTTAATACGTCCAACAAAACAAGGTGATTCCTCAGTGCAGCCACGTCTGGTAGGGATGGCCTTGGTGTACTGTCAAGGAGTTAGTAAACCAGACTGTGTGGACTGCACAGAAGAAACCAGAATCGTATATAAGTGAATAAAAATGGTGTTTATTTACATAAGTGACATAAGTGAATATAACAGTGCACAACCAACCACAAGACCCACAAACAACAAAACAGTATATACAATAACATGGGAGATACCGGAACCATAAACAGAAGCCAGGCCAAGGTCATACACCGGGAGATTAGCAGATGGTAAGGATGGGAAACCAACAGGACAGGGAGAGGATGGATGGATGGGATACAGGCAGGGATCCAAAGTAACCAGGAACAGAAGGGACAGGACCAGGAAGGGCTCGGGATAGGGATTGGATCAGATCAGGTCAGGACAGGGCAAATGCAGGCTCAAGGTCAAATTAACAGGCAGCAAGGTCAGAATGCAGGGGGAGAGAGACACCAAGGCAAGCATGTGAGGGCTTGCTGGGTATTTATCAGCCTGCAGTAATTGCCCTCACGTTACACCTGAGCGCAGAAGATGCTGTCTGCTCCATACTGCCGGAATACACCCGTTGGTGGACACTGGTACTACAGCCCAAGAATGCAACAGTGCCACCAGCAGGTGAATCCTCTTTTTACAGGTCCTGGGTGATGGAAGACACCCGCTGGTGGACACTGGTACTGCGATCCAAGAGACCGACAGCGCCATCAATGGGTGAACCTTTTCATGACAGGTGCCCCCATAGCATGCTGCTTGCTGTGGGGGCACTCAACAGGAGAGAGGGGCCAGTAGAGCCTAATGCCGCGCACACACAAGTGGACTTTTCGGCAACAAAAGTCCGACGGCCATTCCAGCAGACTTTCGTCGGACTTTTGACGGACTTTAGAATGAACGGACTTGCACACACATGGACACACAAAAGTCCGACCGTCTAGTACGTGGTGACGTACACCAGGCCCGATGAGACTATAAAACGGAAGTTCAATAGCTTGTGCGCCACCCGTTGGGCCCCTTCTGCTAATCTCGTATTTATCTCGTGTTAGTAGAAGTTTGGTGAGAGACGATTCGCGCTTGTGAGACTCATATTTTTCAGATCGTTTAACTGTTGTTCAGTTTGTGCTTGTGAGGTTTGTATCTGCTTTTCAGTGTGTGTAGTCAGTTCGCATTGATTTATTCAGTGTGTTATTGTCTGCTCGTTGCTGATTTTCAGCTCGCTCTTCACAGGCCTTGCTGTTCTTTAGTGCGTTCTGTTAAGTTCGTTCTGACCAGCCGACCGTTTTGAAGCCATGTTGCGTGTACGTACTCGTCATAGAGCTCATGCATTTATGTGCCTGGTGCTGTAGTTCATTCTTCAGCCCAAGCCCAGTCCATGAACAGGGCGAGGAGGAGTTCATGGATGAAGAATTGATTGCTCCAGCGTGACCAATTCTCTCACATGCCTTTGCTCCGTGAGATCCGTGAGAATATCCCTGAGGATTTCAGGAGTTTTCTCCGGATGATGGACCACGTTTTTGACCGTTTGTTGGCTTTGCTGACCCCTTATATCAGCAGGCAGGATACCTGCATGAGGCAAGCCATCACTGCGGTGCAGAGGCTAGTCACCATGTTGCAGTACTTGGCGATGGGGAGAAGCCTGCAGGACCTTAAGTTCTCAACAGGCATCTCCCCAGGCTCTGGGGATCATTATCCCAGAGACCTGTTCTGCCATCATCCAGCTCCTGCAGAAGGACTATATTAAAGGTAAGAATTTTATCCTTTAACATCACATTTTATTGTATTTAATGTTTGCTAATGTAATGTATTTCTGTACTCAAAGACTAATTACCATGATTGCAATATAGTGTGAATGTCCCCTTTGTCCTCATGCATGCTGTAATTTTTTAATGCTCTTTTTTGTACTGCATGCATATTAGCATTCACTAACCTCCCCAGCATGCTATGCTGGGCCCATATCCACCTAGTCTAGTCACTTAACATTTTAGGGTATTGTTTTTACCCTAAAATGTCTCCAAATGGTCTGTGTGTCCTTAAATTGATTTAGAATCTCCTCCCCCCTAAAATGTCTCCAAATGGTCTGTATGTCCTTAAACGGATTTAGAATCCCCCTCCCCCCCTAAAATGTCTCCAAATGGTCTGTGTGTCATTAAATTGCTTTAGAATCCCCTCCCCCCATAAAGTTTATCAATGGGCCATCAGAGGGGGTGATGAATCTGATAAGTGGGCCTTATATTTTAGTCTTTAAAAAATAGTTATTACAATTAATGTTATACTGATGCTGGGCACTAATGTTTTTGTGTAATGTGCTTGCAATGTTATGTGCAAAAGTACCTATATTTTTTTTTTCTTGTTTGACTCCCCAGTTACCTTCAACGCCACAGGAATGGTAGACTGTGGCATCCCATTTTGCCACCCGTTGGGACTTTCCCAACTGTGGAGGGGCTATAGATGGGAAACACGTCCACATTGTGCTACCACCCCATTCGGGGTCATACTATTTTAATTATAAGGGGTTTCATAGTATTGTCTTAATGGTGGTGGTGTTGGCAAAATATGAATTTATGTATGTGGACGTGGGGAAGAATGGCTGGATGTCAGATGGAGGAGTCTTCACCCAGACAGAGTTCTACCAGCGTCTCCAGAGTGGTGGCCTGGGATTGCCACCTGATGCGTGTAGTGATATGAGATCCGGGTCACGGCACCAATGTAGTGATATGAGATATATAGTGGGTAATTATTTATTAGTTATTGTAATGATGATGAAGTAAGTACTCTTCCGCAGCAACCCAATTCTTCCAGAGAGATGCACTTTATTTACTTCCAACACAGAACAAGGTCCAAAGTCCACAGATGACAAAAATATCCAGCAGAGTATATCATTCAGAGTCCCATGTTCCTAGATTTGCGCCTTCATAGTCATACACAGACAAGACTATACTGACTATAGACTGAACACCATGTTATATTCACTAGACATTGAATGGCTGAGCAATTTGATTGGATGTCTCCATTCAGGCCTTTGATATACTTTAGTCTTTCAGACAGACAACAACTCCCAGCCGTGAACAGCTGCAGTCATAAACCGCCCCAATTTGCACTCCCGTATATCAACATCAACAAGTCCCCTTAGATATGTGTAATTAGATTAGATTAACATATACCACCTGAACACCCTTTGAAATGTTCAATTAGGTTAACAGGCAATACCTCACACCTAGGTAGACTTGCATAAGATAAACATATCAAAGGGACATCAGCTGTTATATTAAAATTGAGTTGGCTTGGACAAATCGACCATTGTCAACTGAATTCTAGGCCTGGTTAATATTGTGCTGTATGTGTACATACATATAATAATATAATGTCCCACATAAATCGGTGAACATATTACAACAATGCGGATAAAGTGGAAGGACTCCCCTTTGTCTTCATTGCAGATGAAGCCTTCGGTCTGGGCGTGCACATGATGAGGCCATTCCCCCAAAGGACCCTCACCCCGGAGAGGAGGGTTTTTATTTACCGGCTGGCCAGAGTGAGAAGAGTTGTGGAGAATGCCTTTGGGATCATGGCCAGCCGGTTCCGCCTGTTTCAGACAGCTATCCACATGGTGGAATACAAACAAAATCACCCTATCCTAGCGTGCTGCATTCTGCACATTTATTTAAACAAACATTTGAGCAATTATATTGCATCACTTGGGACTTATAGAGAATCCTCTGACGGGCCTGGATACTGGCCGTACTGGCTTGGCCCCTCAAAGCGCCCGCCAAGTTCGGGATCAATATGTTAATTTTTTTACGGGTAGGGGGGCCATTGCAATACCAGAAAATCTATAATTTTTTTTAATAAAAAATAATGATCAGATAAAATCTTGAATTGTATTTATTGCTTGCCTTTCTTTTTGGCTGTCTCCTAGGTTATCCTAGTGCACGTCTAGTGCCAAGTATATTTTCCTTTAGTAAATAAGCCCCATTGTCACTGTAAACACCAAATAACTTCCAAAACTGGTATTGAGCATTGAAAGAAGAAGCCACACATCTTGTTGTTTAATAACAGATTTTTTAATCTGTGTACATTCACATGTGCATTTGTTAACATTTTATGGTTTAAAATATATATAATTTTTTGTTCAATAGAATTTTTTTTATTTAAATTTTTTTTTATTTTTTATTTTTTTTTTTACAAACAGGCCTCTATTTTTTTGAAACAAACAGGCCTCTATATTTTTTTTTTGGTTTTTTATAATTTTTTTTTACAAACAGGCATAAAATGTTTAAAAGTCAAAGCCAAGAATGGGGTCAGCAAAAAAGGAAATGAAGAACATGATCAATGCTTTTTTTGGGAAAAAGTGATTTAGATTCTCCCCAAAACATTGATCATGTTCTTCATTTCCTGCTGCATATTATCCAGCCAATTACGCATTAGGTCAAGGCTAGTGCGCATGGCATCAATATCCCCATTCCAGGCCATGATCTGCCCAATTAATCGTTGTGCACTGTCGGTGGTAAATGGTTCCCCTTCCACATCACCTAAAATTAATGAAAAAAAGATGTATTTAGAAATATGCAGGCATACATAGATTACCATAAGCTGGGGTGTCAGACACTCACCTGGTGGGGTGCACATGTCGCCCACCTCTCCTTCCTCCACATCCTCCGTGGGGCTTGGGTTGATTTGCCAAACAGGCTGGTGAGGTCGGGGGTCCCTGGGTTCAGGTTGTCTGAGTCTTTTCTCCCCTATGAGAATGAAACAAAAGGTATACTTAGCACACAGATATTTGAGTCCAGGAAAAGGAATATGAAACATTGCATTGAAGTGGTGTACAATTGTCTGTTTGGGCAGAGATCCAAGTTGAAGACATAATTAAAATTCCCTAGGAAACAAGCTGGATTACTTACCTTTTTTGGCCACGTTTCACAGATAGAGACACCCCAACAAGTATCCACTGGAGCACCTGTGTGGATTAACCAAAAAAATGTATTCTGGTGTCCCACACTAGTGCTCCTGAGTCCAGATGTGTAAACAGCTGCTGAGTGTCCTCTCCTTACATTCCGCTGAATGAAGTTTGCTATTCATTCTAGTTTCAAAAGACATCTAGACAACAATGTCCTAAACTTCTTTTAATAAGACAAACTACCAAGACCAAAATTAAACCCTGTATCAACTAAATACATTGTATATTTTCTTTAAATGATGTTTACTACGAACAATTTTTCCTATGAACGTTTAACGAGTTAAACTTGTACAGTAAAGAAAACCACATGGAGCAGCATGCAAGGTAATAATCAGAATATGAACACACGACAAGTACTTACTTTTTTTCAGCACTTTCTGGATTAGTCTGTACTAATCCGGCTCCCTGAGTTTGAGGTTGGATTATCATTTCCTCAGCTGATCTTTAGAGTGCCGTACCCCAAAATGATGATGCAGTGTCTTCACCACTTTCGCCATTATTTTTGCCTTTCTTAAAATAGGCTGTGCGTACGGTCCATGTTTCCCATTGTAATCTTTTTTTTCAAAATTACTACCATCTCCACCATCTCTTCAAAGGCCATATTGGAGGCCGTAAATCTCCTCTTCCCGGATCGGAACATTTCGGGCTCTGGGCTTTCCTCGTTACTTGAGGAATTCGTACACACCTGCTGTGTCTCCGCCATTGTTGCTCCTACTGTGCACCGTAGAAAGAAGGAGCGGAGAATATTCATTGAAAAAGAACGTCAGGGGCGGGCGACGCAGGTGGAGTTTCACGCATGCGCAGTGTGTATACAAAGCTATCACGTATGTGTCGTACGTATGTTCTGTGCGCGGAGGATAGATGAACTGAAGTTGTGAGTGTCCGAAACGAAGGTAAATTTTATTAACTTTGTAGCAGCCTATACTGCTTAAAGATTGAGTCCTATGTTGGGATAATTAAGATTATGAGAGTTTAGCCTAACATTAGTGTTTTTGTCTTGTGTATTATCTTTGACAGAAAACATGAATGCTAAGTTTAAGGACCCTGATTTTCTGACTCAATTTATTGAGAAGTACAGGGAGGAATCTATGGGAGGTCAAACACCCTGCATATTATATTAAAACAATACGGAAGTCAATGCTGGAGAAACTTGTTGCATTTGTGCAGACTTTCATCCCAGAAGCAACCTTTAAGTTTGTGGAGAATAAAATTGGGATCTTGCAAAATATGTATAGGATGGAGCATAACAAGATCCAGATTTCCCTGAGATCAGGAGCATCAGCAGATGATGTATATGTACCCAGGCTGTGGTACTACAATAAACTATGTTTTCTTGATGACCAGACTGAAGCCAAGGCATCACTTTCAACCCTTCCCTACACCCTTCCTTGCACCCTTCCCTGCACCCTTCCCTCCACCCTTTCCTCCACCCTTCCCTCCACCCCAGCAGAGGCTGATGAGGACCAAGCTGGGCCCTCCATCCTGGAAGAACTGGATGTGACCATCTGGAGCCAGGTATATTATTTTTAGACATTTTTAGTGTCCTAATATTAATGATGTTAACTAGATGTTATAATTGATTACCTATTAAAGGATTTTTTCCAAAAAATGATGTATACATATCAATTGACAGTAGTGGCCAAAAATGCTTGTCACCAGCTTTTAAAAATGCTGGTGTCAGATTTATACTCTTTTATATGTATTAACATTGAATTTGCAAGTCATGAGCTGAAAATTGTGTGTCATTGATGAACCAAAAACTAAAACTATGTCCATTTTTTATACACAGGATGAGGTCAGCCAGGAGGAAGGTGTGGAAGTGGCAGGCAGGAGGAGGCCGGGCCCAGTGTCATCCAAGAGGAGGCCGGCCCAGTATCATCCAGGAGGAGGCCAGGTCCAGTGTCATCCAGGAGGAGGCCGGGCCCAGTGTCATCCAGGAGGAGGCCGGGCCCAGTGTCATCCAGGAGGAGGCAGGGGTTGGTGTCAGCCAGGAGGTGGCCGGGCCCAGTAGGAGCCTCACACAATCGCAGGTTCGTCCTCTCCGCCTTCATACGAAAAAGCCCAGAAAGGGGACGGTGACAAAGGAGGCATCACTGCACCTCATGAGAGAAGCTACAAATTTCCTCAAGAGCCCCCCCCAAAACTGAAGAGGCCTATGGCTCCTATATAGCCAGCAGGTTGCTCGAAATGGAGAAGGGCCAACTCCTCCTGTGTGAAAAACTTTTTTCTGATGTCCTTCACAAGGGGCTGAAGGGCGAGTTAACTGCCAACACCCAAATAAATGAGCAAGCCCCTCCTCCTCCTGCCACAAGTCAACCACCAGAGCCACAGCCTACAAGGAAGGCTGCAGGGAAGGGTGCAGGGCAGTGTGGAGGGAAGGCTGGATGGTGACAAAGGAGGCATCACTGCATCCTCTGACCACCTCTGTACCACGTCTGCATCCTCTGACCACCTCTGTACCATGTCTGCATCCTCTGACCACCTCTGTATCATGTCTGCAGCCGCTAACCATCTCCTGTATCATGTCTCCAATCTCTGACCATCTCTTGTCTTGTATCATATCTGCAGTCTCTGAGGGAAAGCCTGGAGAGGCATTGAAAGTTAGAACACCGCCGGGATGGGGATAACGGGAGGAGTCACTGTGGACTGTGGAGAAGAGACTATAGGATAAAACCAGAGCCACCAAGCTGGAGCCAACTGACTGAGCCCTGCACGGTGCACCTGAGAGGAGGTCAGTGACAGCGCCATCAGGCCAGTCTGAGGGGGGGTCACTGGTGTAAGGGGGGAGTGAATACAATAATGTAAGGGGGCACTGAGATAAATGTTCCCCCTTATATCAGTAACCCCCTTACGTTAGTGTATTCACTCTGCAGAAGGTGGACTCTGGTCACCAGTGTGTCCCCCACATCAGAGTTCCAGGTGTTCCCCTTTCCATTAGTCTGCAGGGGGAATTCTGGAAAACCTGATGTAAAAGGGAACTCTGATGTAAAAGGTAATGCTGCAGACCCTAATGTAAGTGGGAAATCTCATATAAAGGGGAATGGAGTGGACTCTGATAAAGGGTGGTCTCTGGTAACCAGAGCCCCCCCTTTACATCAGAGTTCCCCTTTAGATCATGATCTGCAGAATTCCCCTTTATGTCAGAATTCCCTTGCACTGTAAGGGGGAATCCTGCAAACTCTGATGTAAGGAGGAACTCTGTGTTTTTTACATTTGTTTAACTTAAACACATTACTAATAGCACTAGCTACATGTTTATTTGGCATCCTGCCAGTAAATTGTACTTCACGGGGGGTTGGCAACACTGAATCCTGGTAACCAACTACAAGAAACGTCTTACCTCTGTGCTTGCCAACAAGGTTTTCTCCACCAAGTACTAAGTCGTATTTTACATGGGGATCAAATACTTATTTTACTCACTGAACTGCAACTCAATTTATAGCATTTGTTTTATGTTTTTTCTGGATTTCTGGTTGATATTCTGTCTCTATCATTTAACCGCTTCAGCCCCAGAAGATTTTACCCCCTTCCTGACCAGAGCGTTTTTTGCGATTCAGCACTGCATCGCTTTAACTGACAATTGCACGGTCGTGCGACATGGCTCCCAAACAAAATTGATGTCCTTTTTTTCCCACAAATAGAGCTTTCTTTTAGTGGTATTTGATCGCCTCTGCGATTTTTATTTTTTGCGCTATAAATAAAATAAGAGCGACAATTTAAAAAAAACGCATTATTTTTTACATTTTGCTATAATAAATATCCCCCAAAAATATATAAAAAAACATTTTTTTTTCTCAATTTAGGCCGATCATATTCTTCTACATATTTTTGGTAAAAAAAAAAATCGCAATAAGCGTTTATTGATTGGTTTGCACAAAAGTTATAGCGTTTACTAAATAGGGGATAGTTTTATGGCATTTTCATTAATATTTTTTTTTTTTACTAGTAATGGCAGTGATTAGCAATTTTTATTGTGACTGCGACATTATGTCGGACATTTTTGAGACATTTTTGGGACCACTGTCATTTATACAGCTACCAGTGCGATTAAAAATGCACTGATTACTGTGTAAATGACACTGGCAGTGAAGGGGTTAACCACTAGAGGGCAGGGAGGGGTTAAGTATGTCCTAGGGGAGTGATTACTAACTGTAGGGGGATGGGCTAGCAGTGTCATTACTCTGATCACAGCTCCCATTGACAGGGAGCTGTGATCAGTGACACTTGTCACTAGGCAGAACGGGGAGATGCTGTTTACATCAGCATCTCCCCGTTCGTCCTCTCCGTGAGGTGATCGCGGGTATCCCCAAGGCAGGACCCGCGACCCGACTCACGGAGCTCCCGGCTGGCGCGCGCGCGTGCCACCGGAGGCGCGCACGCAATGGCACGGCGGGGAATTCCAATGGACATACCTGTACGTCCATTTGCCCAGCCGTGCCATTCTGCCGACGTACATCAGCGTGCGCCGGTCGGGAATCGGTTAAAATATACCTATGATAAAAATTATAGACCCTTCCTTGACTACGGGATTTGCCATATCGTGAGGCTCCCCTAAATAGCCCAACCTCACTTACCACCTTTCCTTACCAAATGACCAGACGACACAACACCATTTTTGGAGTCGAATGGCCATAGCAGCCTTTTATTACAACAAAATAACAAATTATCAACATTCTAGGCCCCACGCCGTGTATTACGCGAGCTTAGGGACAACCAATTATTTCCTTCCAGATACAACCTATTACAACCAATGTTACCATTTTGAGGGAAAGGTCGCCCATACCTCCGTATGAGCCCAACCCCCTTCCAAACCTCCATTATTTTCAACACCGCCTTCAAAGACCCCATAGACCTTCCACCACAGCACACACACGTGATAACCTTACGTGTGTGTCGCCCTTCAAACCCTAAATGCCCGCTGAACACCATCCTGTAAACCCAGCTGCCACAGGTCAATTCCAATAGCATTCAGTTGCACACTGTCAGAGCGCAAAAAAAGGCACGTTTCATCCTCCAATTCCCTGTGCCGAACCGCCAAATCTCCGTTCCATGCAAAAAACTTGGCCACCGCTTTGTTGACTTTAATCCGGGCTCTGTTCAGACCTGCCACAGAGCGAGCCAAAAGCCACGCTGTTCTGGCCACAATATCCGTCAATATAAAAATAGTGTCAGTGAAAAATGATTGCAGCCGCAGCAAATCAAATTTAATGTCTCTGATCAACTCCCGGGTGCACCACAAACCCAGGTCATTGCCCCCCACATGTAAGAAAACCACATCCGGAGGGCGGTCCAGTCTAGCAAACCTTTGCATTTCCGGAACCACCCTAGACCACAGCATACCCGGGAATCCAATCCAGCGCACTATCCCTTCCTCCCATGACAAACCCAACAACCTGCCATCCTTTCTGACATCCACCCTCCTGGCACCCCAATATACATATGATTGTCCAAGTATCCACACCAAGCAGGTTGCTGACTCTGAAAGAAAAGAAACAGAGAAAGGGATAGAGCAAATAAAGCATATCACCCCGGTGCATAACAAATCATCCACATTAACGCCCAACTTAAACTCAAAGAAGTATAAAGAGAGAGAATGACTTTAATCCCCTTCTTTTTTTTTTTAATTTTAGGTATGCTTACAACAAATTTGGGCGAACATATAATTTAAACCTTGCCGATTCCCAATGCCCAATACGCTGCACCATTGGGCTTTCATCCAAACTCCACCGAACCGCTTCGGTGGCCGAACCGATGCGAAACGAATGAGAAGAATAATCTTCCGCCTTCCGACCTGCCACCCGCAAACATTTCCTAAACACAGCTTGAAATTGAAAATGGGACATAGCTGTACCGTCCTCCTGACGAAAGAAAACCCCCCCGCCGGCAGGCCTGAGTCTACAAAAGTCCCCCACAACCGCCACTGGACACACAGGGGAACCTGGAACCGACCGTGACTCCACCCATGCCCCCTTTCCCAATTGATCAGTCTTAGACTTCCTGAGGAACACCCCCATAGCGTCCCCATGCACCCACACATCTTGAACATCTAAACCACCGTCCCCTCTTTTATTCCTACTCACCATCTCGCCAACCCTAAAAGCCCCGAAAAAAGCTAATACAAACACAGCCCGAAACAAAACCCACTCAAACCGAGACACACAAACATTTTCTAACTGTTCAACCACTTCCCCCAAAACCATAAAGGAAACTGGGCGTCTTGTGTCAGCAGCCGATGGACCAGCGCGGTATCCACGCATAGCACGCTAAACCATAAAAGCCTTAGTAGCGTCCTGCTGGCCCGCCAACTGGAACATAAAGGCCAAACCAGCCAACTTACGTGCCATATATGAAGCTGATACCCCCTGTTCAAAATTCCGTCCTATAAAGTAAAGAAGCAAATGCACCCTACTTGCATCACAAACACCGTCACCCACTTCCCGCACCAAAGCATCCCATTCCAGCCAAACTTTACTGTACGCTTGCCAAGTAGCTGCAGAAACCGATCTATGTATCAACATTTGTGCCGTGGCAACACAATGCTCCATAACCTTTTGGGGCAAGGACTCCCATGCACATCTGCTTCCGGCGCCAATTGACTAAATCTGTCCCACTGGAAACAAGACAATGCATCAGCCACAGAATTATTAATTCCCGGAACATGAACAGCAGTCACAAAACAGTTAATACTTAAACAAAGCAAAACCAAATGTCGCAGTAAACGCACAACCGGTGGCGAAGACGCAGTATTGTTATTAATAGCCTGGACCACCCCATATTATCGCAATGAAAACGCACCCGGCGATTCCAAAAATCTTCCCCCCATAGCTCCAGTGCAAGCACTATGGGGAATAGCTCCAAAGCCGCTAAATTGCATACTAAGCCCTCCTCCTTCCAAGATTCCGGCCATTCCCTGGCACTCCACCTACCTTGAAAAAAGGCCCCAAAACCGCCGGAACCAGCCGCGTCTGTGAACAACTCCATATCATAGTTGGAAACGACCCTTTGCAACCACAGTGATCGGCCATTATAGGTTGCCAAGAAAGAATCCCACACCCTCAAATCCTCCTTGAGCTTGAGCCCTAGTCTGATAAAGTGATGCGGAGCCCGGACACTGGCCGTGGCCAGTGCCAAACGCCTGCAAAAAACACGCTCCATAGGCATGATGCGGCAGGCAAAATTCAGCTTGCCCAGCAGCGATTGCAACACGCGAAGCTGAATCTTCCTTACCCGTAAAGCCTCAGCCACCTCCTGCCTTAACCCCTCCAATTTGTCCAAGGGCAAACGGCACTCCATACCCACTGTATCAATAACAATCCCCAAAAAACACAACTCATTAGCCGGACCCTCCGTCTTATCCGCGCCCAGGGGCACTCCGAAATTAGCAAACAAGTGCTGAATCGTAGCCAACAGAGATGCACAAACCTTGCTCTCTGCAGGCCCTATACACAAAAAATCATCCAAATAATGGATGACAGATGACAGGCCTGACACGTCCTCCACTGCCCATTCTAAAAACGAACTAAACTGTTCAAACAAGGAACAGGAGATAGCACACCCTATGGGTAAACATCTATCCACAAAATATTCTCCCCGCCACCGACATCCCAACAAAAGGCAGCACGTAGGATGAACTGGCAAGAGGCGAAAAGCAGCCTCTATATCCATTTTTGCCAACAAGGCCCCTTGCCCCAAATGCTGCACCCATGCGACCGCCGTATCAAAGGATGTATACGACACAGTGCAGAGACCCGGGTCAATGGAATCATTAACCAAACCCCCCCGCGGGTGGGACAAATGGTAAATGAGCCGAAACTTGTTAGGCTCCTTCTTAGGAACCACACCCAGAGGGGATATTACCAAATCAGGTACCGGCGGCACCTCGAACGGGCCAGCCATATGACCCAATGCAACTTCTTTTAACAATTTCTCCGTAACAACGTCGGCGTGCTCTATCGCCGACTTTAAATTATCCGCTGCAGGCGGAACCACCCGGAGTTGACTATTCAATTTAAATCCCTCCCTAAACCCCAATTCCAAAAGCTGAGCCGCATTCCGATCAGGATATCATCTTAGAAAGGGGACCATCTTTTTTACCATCACTGGCGTCATCCCTTTTTCCAACCTTCCCACCTTTTCCCCGTCCCTGTTTAAAGCACCGGGACTGCGAATGCGAACCTCCACATGTGGAACACTCATGCCTGAATCGACACTTGGCTCCGAATTTACATGTCCCTGCGTTAAATTGCCAGCAGAAACCCATGCGACCACCGGCCGGTTGTCCGGCCAAACCCGAACCCCCCCAAAAGGGAGGCAACAATCCTCTCAGAGAAGACATTAGCTTCATCCAAAGACTAATGTCTTTATGATCCCACCGCAAGGAAGGACGGACTGCCTTTCTCTGCCGGAACTGCTCATCAAAGCGCAGCCAAGCAGTCCCACCGTACACTCTTTGTGCTCCCCCAATAGAATCAAGGTAACAAAAGAGTGGTGAGCAATTTTCCGGTGCCTTTTCCCCAATCACGCTTGCCAAAATCGCAAACGCCTGCAACCAATTTGCAAACCTGTGCGGAATCAATCGATAGCGCCGCTTTTCCTCTTCTTCTTTCTTGCTCTCGTCAGATTTAACTTTGTCCAAGTTAAACTTCTCCAAGGGCAACGAAGAGAAAATTTCAACATACTCACCTTTCCAAATGCGCTCTTTCACCTCTGTCTTCAAATGGGCGCCCAAAGGTCCCTCGAAACAAACGTAAACTTCACATTTGGCAGCATCCGCCAAACGCACCCCATCCACACCAACTGTCCCTTTTACAACCGACACCGCATCACCGGCCACCGCAGTTGCACCCGCCACCACCACCGGCGACACCAGCGGGGCACCCGTTTTGTCCACTCCTAACCCACCAGTACTCGGGCCCCCCATTAGCCCTGTACCTCCAGCCGCTACTACCGTGCCCGACACCGCCAGTGCAGCTCCCTGAGCAGTAGAAGTGCTGGGCACTGCCCACGCAGCCACCGGAGAGTTGTCAACTACAGGCCGTGTACCAGCCTCACAGCATGCTAGCACCACCCGGAGACCCGCCAACAACGTCTGCACCCAATGACTGGGAACCAGTATTGGGACCTCCCCCAAATGAGCTACCCCTCAGCCCCAATGGTACCCCTGTACCCACAAACCCACTCCCTGAAACCCTATTGTTACCTACAGAAGAGGAAACAGGTATAGTAAGGTTCTCACCTGGCTGCAGCCGCCGCACCAGACATCCAGCCATACTTCCCACTCCGCACGCTGCCTCTTGGGTCATGTCTGTGTCCCTCTCGTCCAATTCTCCCTCAGACAGGCTGTCCTGGGAACTCCCGGCCACTTTTTGAGCAACGTCAGCAGGCCGCTGGGCTGGATTATTCGTCGCCGCCGAGCGCCCAGCAGTGACGTTATCACCATGCACCGTTCCATGCAGTACCTCCCGCTCTCTGTGTCTGCCCTGCCGAGCCGCTGGCCGGGCTGGAAAAGCCCGCCTGGCTGCAGATCTGGACCGCGCAGTGACATGGTCCTCCCGATATACTGTAGTACCGGCCACCGTCCTCCTTCTTCCTCTCCCCTCCGGATTACAGGCCCCAGCCACCCTCTGTAACAAGCCGTCACCCGCCGTGGCCTCTCTCCCACGCCGAGCTACCCTCCGGCCAGGCGGAGAGCCCGTAGAGGCACTCGCCATGCTTCTGTCATCCACCGCAGGGGGGGTGGTAGCAGGTCCCGCCAATGAACTCCCCCTGTGATCGCCGTGACCGGGGACTCACCGCAAGCTTCCTCTTAGCAGGCGGCGCCGAATCTTGTGCAGGGCCCCCAGTCCGCTCCCTGACCCCATCGGTCGTCGGACTGAAACACTCAGGAGGCCTCGACCTCCTAGCATGTGGCCGCTCCGAAGGAGGGGGGCTGGCGGCGTGCTAGAAGATGCCTGGCTGGGGCCCTGAAGCAAGCTAGATACAGTGGCCTGCAGCCAGTCAGTCCCGCTCACCGCCGCCTCCTCCCGCAGCTGCTTGAACAAGCGCTCTATATCTCCCATGACCCTAAACTTCCTACCACGGACCGCTGCATAAATCACCTTTCCTGTCCGATTTCCTCTTCCCCACTGACCACTGCTCCTAAGCTCCACCCCCAAAAATAACCTAAACTCCCCCCACTGGCCTACTGCTTAACCCTTACCTCCGCCTCACTGCCCCACCCCAGTCATGCTATCCCTCCACTTAGTTTCACTTAGTTATGGGCTATTACTTTCTTTGTAAGTGGGCAAACTTCCAAAATCTGCAGGGGATCAAAAAATTATTTTCCCCACTGTATAATATTTGGGTATTCTAAGTAATTTTCTAGCAAAAAATACAGATTTTTACTTCAAAACAACACATGTAAAAAAAAAGCCTGGTCTTAAAGTGGTTAAACCTTTGCAAACTCAGATGGCAATCATACCTCAGTCAGCACTATTCCCATGACTGCTTTATAAATATATTTATGATTATATTACAATAAAATATAACCACCTTATTTCAAAAGAATATAAATAGAACTCAAATATTAAAGCTTAGTTGAAAGCAGAAATCAAAGAGGTGAATTTCAGCATTGCAGGACGATGGATTCCACAACACATAAATTCTATCATGTACATGGAATGGATTCCAGAAGTTATCTGGATTTATATTTCTCTAATAAGGAGGACATGGTCTTTGCAGAGGATACTTTAAAATTTCCAATGGCGATGATTCACTATCAGTTCAGCACCGGTACGTACAGCATAGATTGATATTTTCAACAAAAAAGACTAATGCTGGTAATAAATCTAAGAGTATCACTCACATAAGCAGCAGTCCCCATAGCTCTGACCTTACAGCTTCCTATTGCTGGTAGAGGGGGAATGCTTTATTTCTTACTCAAAAATCAAGCTGTTGCTATAGAAAAATGTATATACTGTACCTCACTATGGGCTCTTCCACATTTTGTTGTGTTACAACCTGCAATTGAAATTGATTTGATTGATATTTTATAACACTGAAGTACATAAAATTAAATTGAATTTGTAAATAAATAACAACGATCAACACAAAAAAAATGGGTTTCCTCTGGAGCAATCAATCACCCTCTGATTTAGTATAATTAGTTGAATGAAGTCTACTTTTGGGTAAATGTTCCTGGAGTAAGCAAGTGCAGGATATTGCCTCGTACACACGATAGGATTTTCCGATGGAAAATGTGTGATAGGACCTTGTTGTCGGAAATTCCGACCGTGTGTAGGCTGCATCACACATTTTCCATAGGAATTTCCGACACACAAAGTTTAAGAGCTTGCTATAAAATTTTCCGACACACAAAGTTTGAGAGCTTGCTATAAAATTTTCCAACAACAAATCCGTTGTCGGAAATTCCGATCATGTGTACACAAATCCGACGCACAAAGTGCCACGCACAAACTGCCCCGTTTATAGTCCTGACGGACGTGTTTTACGAAACCGCGCTCAGAACGATCAGATTTTCCGACAACTTTGTGTGACCATGTGTATGCAAGACAAGTTTGAGCCAACATCCGTCGGAAAAAATCCATGGATTTTGTTGTTGGAATGTCTGATCAATGTCCAATCGTGTGTACGGGGCATAAGAGTTTAGACCAGAACCAAGTTTGGGTTCTAGAAATAATTTTTGGAAACTTCTCCAGGTGGTTTTAAAAAACATTTTATTGTGAAAAGCTGTCTTGGGTGCCACTTCCATGGGAGGCAAACAACAACTTCCAGATTAAGCCTCTGTCCATTTACTCCATCCAATGGCACAATGAAGGGATGGAGAACTCCAACTTGAGGTGGAGAGGTCAACAGTGGCAGCCTGATCCAAAGAAGATTATTGTAAAACAGAATCATAAACTGGTACCACATTATGATGAGACAATAACAAATGATATTGATAATGAATTAACAAATGATAATTTATTTCTTATGACTTTTTCTTGGTGAATCACTCTTGTCATTATATTATCACTTTTTATGTATTTGCTTGCAAAAGGTCAATTCACAAACATTATCATACTTGTTTTCTATCTTTAAGGCCCAGTTTACACTTCTACGACTTGTCATGCAACTTTGGACCCCAAAGTCACATGACAAGTTGCACCCCATGTTTTCCAATGAGTACTGTTCATATTTGTGCAACTTAAGACCCAGGACTCTTTTCCTTCCACTTTTAGGAGCATCAGGCGTTTTTTTTTTTTTTTACAGATTAAAAACATCTCTCCATGTTATTCTATGTGTCCACATAGGCTTTTAGGAGCTTTTAGTGGCATAGGAGTTTTCAAGCTGCAAAATAACCCCAGGGCCAGCGTGTTCTTGAGCAGCAGCGTTACAGCTGTAAAAAATGCCTGATGCGGCTCAAAGCATGTTAATGCTGTATACAGCGTTAGGCCGCGCCAAGCATTTTTAAGCTGTAGTAATTGGAATTGGGAGTGGAAAATAGAAGAGGGCAGAGAAACGCTGCTAAATGCTAAAGCAACTAAACGCAGCTAAACACAGCTAAATGGGCATTAACGCCAATGCGAAACGCTTCTAAAGGTGCGCTTTTCCTGGTGTCGGTACTGGCTGTGCAGCTCGTTTTTTTCACGCACTGTGTGCATGAGGCCTTGAAGTCACAGTGACTTTAAAGTAGTTCCTGTACTACTTTGGTCATACTTTTATGCAACATGAGGGCCATAGACTTCAATGTAAACCCTCAAAAGTTGCATGAAAGTCACACCTGAATCATATACATGTGTGTGCGACTTTGTAGAGCTCACGCAGTCACATGGTCAAAGCCAAAGTTGCAGCAAAGTTGCACTTGCCCAAAGTGGCATCAAAGTCGCATAAAGTCACACTGTAAAGTCACAGTGGAAATCACACAATTTTGAAGACGAACAAGTGTGAATGGAGCCTAAATTATCAGAACAAATGTAGAGCAAAGTTTCTCTGCAAATGGCCCTCTGACCCCTTTATACTCTCCTTACAATCCCTCTCTCTCTCTCTTTCTCAGCTCGTTGCTCATCTGGTGCTTTCATATATGGAGGATAATGTGACATATAATGGTGGCTGTGCAAACAGAAGTGTAGCGCTATAGAAAGGTAGGCTATAAGTCCAATTACATGAAAAAAACGGTGAATAATAATGTAAAATGTCCATACAAAGTATCAAGGTGAATAGATACAAAAAATAATGTCAATCTATACGTGATACATATAGGAAGTATTAGTAATGATGTCAACACCGGAAATGCTGCACCAAAACTTCAATATGTATATAATCCAAGTCTATAGATTTAAAATTATGGCGTTCAACAGCAAAAAGTTCCACTCAGTGAAAACGTGTACATCCGTAAAAACAAATAAGTGACTGTGATCAAACCACCACCATGAGTAGAGGAGGCTTACCGGAATGTTTGAACACGCCAGGGCATATGCTCTGCGTGTCAATCATGCTTGTGTTGCGGTGGGTGGATTCTGGTGATATTGATTTCTGTAGATCGGTGATAACCTGCTCACAATCCAATGAGGACGCGTGGGAAATAACCTCTCAGAAATCCATAGATGTAAAAGTTCACCCACCGCAACACAAGCTTGTTTGACACGCAGAGCATATGCCCTGGCATACTTTGTATGGAAATTTTACATTATTATTCACCGTTTTTTTTTCATGTAATTGGACTTATAGCCTACCTTTCTATAGCTGCACTTCTGTTTGCATGTTTTTTTTGCCATTTATCTAATTTGGTGTTAGCTGCTTGTTATTTTGAGTAGCGCAAAATTATTTGCTATATTTTCATATAATGATGGCTGGCCTAGCAGGAAATCCCAGAGCCATATTATATGTTGGTTGGGAACAATTTTTTAAAGCTATTTTCACCTAGCAGTGTCATTAAATGCCAAATGTTATGAAAATTTGAAATCTCTTTTTTGGCAGTGAAATTAGTTTCGGGTAAGATAACATCTGAATCTTTAATATTCCTCCAGGTCGAGCTGAGGGTACATTTTTGATTGACATCAGCACTGGTTCCTTCATTCACCATCTTTATTCCGCCTCCAATTCTTTAAAAAAGTCCTAATAAAATTCAAAGAGAAATGTATTATGGAACTGAACAGATGGCTACATGACCGTACCGGAGCATATGATTGGTCGCATACATCATCAGCTGCAGCTGAGTTAGAAGGAACGAGGTGATTTGTCCCCTTTCTGATTTTTGCATTTTAGGTTGCAGAAGATTGTTTCTTTAAAGGAAACTGCTATTGTTTTTGAGTATATTTCATTTATTAAGTTGCTTAAAATACAAACTTTTTTTCATGTTTTAGTCAGGTAATTTTGAAATATTGTATATCAAAAGTTCACATATATGCTTTCATCCAGCAGATGGAGCTCTCAGCTCTTTATAATGTTTTTATTCCAGCTCTCCTTATCTGTGCTGAAAAAGCCTATTCACTTTGTTTAAAGTAGAAGTTCAGTCAAATCTAAACTTAACCCTGCTCTCACCCCCATTCTAAGCCCTATACTAACTACCCTGTAAAGGAAGGATGTCTATGCTTACCTATTCCGAGGGCCCTCCGGTCGGAACTGACTACGCATGCCCCATAGTAAGCCTATGGGTGAAGAGTAATCACTGCTCAAGGTCGGTCTCCACCTGTAGCACCTCCACTGCACACTACCAGGTGCTGGCCCTGTCCATTACAGGCTTCACAGTAGAGGATAAGGGTCTGGTCGGCCGCACATTTGATAAAATCACTTTTATTAAGAAGACATATTCCAAATAGACACTCCACAATGTACAATTGAGGGAAAATAGCACTAGCTGTTGTGCCATTTTCCCTCGATTGTACATTGTGGAGTGTCTATTCGGAATATGTCTGAATTAAAGTGATTTTATCAAATGTGTGATCGACCAGACCCTTTTCCTCTACTGTGAAGCCCATAACGAACAGGGCCAGCACCTGGTAGTATGCAGTGGAGGTGGTACAGGTGGAGACCAACCTTAAGTGGTGATTACGCACAGGCCCGGACTGGCCATAGGGCAGACCGGGCATTTGCTCGTTGGGCCAGGGGCCGGCCGCTCCGTGGCCTGTTGATGATCAGGCCGCACAGTGAGAGGTAAGCGGTGCGCGTGGCCGGGAGAGGGTTAACACAGGCCATGGCTGCTGCTCACCTACCACTATGCGGTCAAGCCTGTGTCATCTCCAGGCTCCGGCGCAACTACAAATGACGTTAGTGGCTGATTGGCTGAGCTGTGTGTGAGAGAGACACACAGCTCAGCCAATCAGCCGCTAACGTCAACTGCTCGGACACTGCTCCTCCTCCTCTAGCCTCTCTACTCCTGTCTGCCGTGCCCACACTCCCTGTGAATGCCCCATCCATACCCCTGTGTCTGCCCTGCCCACACCCCCTGTGTCTGCCCCGCCCACGCCCCTGTGTCTGCCCCACCCACACATCCCTGGGGAGATGTGAAGGAAGATTTAATACAAAATTAAAAGATGCAGGCAGCCTGCGCCTGAGCCTCCATCTTGGGGTGAGTAAGGTCACCCTCTTTCCTGCCTCCCAGTGTATACATAAAACAAATTTAAGGGGTGCTCTGTGGAATTTGATGCAAGAGGGGGGCTTTGGTGAGCAGAGACCCCCTTACATCAGAGTTCCCCTTTACACCAGAGTCCTCAGCATTCCCCTCTAAATCAGGGTTCTCAGAACACCACTGTGTGGACTCTGCTGTAAAAAAGCAGAGTAAAATGGGGGGGGCATGTTTGCAGGGACACTGTAATATAAAGGGGACTGCACTGTAAAGGAGCACTATAATCATTACAGTGCAGTCCCCTTTATATTTATATCACAGTGTCCCCTGCGCATTACAGCGTGGAGGACCGACACCCCCCCTCGGGTCCCGGGGCTGCTCAGTCTAAAATGCCTGGGGCGTATTTTTTGTCCCAGTCTGGGCCTGATTACGCGTAACCTATAGGCTTACTATGGGGCATCCTTAGTTAGTTGTCCCTCCAATACACTGAAGCCGGCTCTGGGAGCCGATCATGTGACCAACCAGACCGTTTTCCTCTACTGTGAAGCCTATGGGTGATGTCACCACCCAGGCACTGCAGCCATTGTCGGCGATCTCTCCTCTCCAAGGAAGCCGGCTGCTGAGAAGATCATGTGACCGGACCAGAGCACCTTCAGAATAGGTACTCTGGTACCTATTTCCTTTCCAGGGTAGTTAATATAGGATTTAGAATAAAGGTGGGAGCAGGTTAAAATTTAGAGTATTTGATTGGACTTCTACTTCAATAGCTCAATCTGTAACTTATATATAGAACTTAGATCAGCCATGCCCTGGATTTGAGCAGTTCCAGCTCTCTCTAGTTTTTCTGATAGACATCAGTTTGGGTGTTCCCAATGCAGACAATAATTTCAACTGTGTTGAAGTCTATAGGGGTAAATTTTTTGATGGTCACTTTTGGCCCTTTGATAAGGGAGGTGTATTAAAAAATCCCAGCAGGCTTGTGTTTCATAAGCAGCTGGTTTTGGCCCATTAACATGTAGAAGAGAAAAGTACAGAGATCTTGTACTTACTGTAATTGCTTGTTAACCACTTGCTTACTGGGCACTTAAACCCCCTTCTTGCCCAGGCCAGTTTTCAGCTTTCAGCGCTGTTGCACTTTGAATGACAATTGCGTGGTCATGCAACACTGTACCCATATGACATTTTTGACATTTTTTTACACAGCTTTCTTTTGGTGGTATTTAATCACTACTAGGGTTTTATTTTTTGCTAAACACATAAAAAAGGACAGAAAAAAAAAAAAAAAACTGTTTCATAGTTATAAAATTTTGCAAACAGGTAATTTTTCTCCTTTATTGATGTGTGCTGATGAGGCTGCACTGATAGGCATTGATAGGCTGCACTGATGGGAACTGATAGGCTGCACTGATGGGCACTGATAGGTGGCACTGATGAGGCTGCACTGGTGGGCACTGATAGGTGGCACTGAGGGGCACTGATAGGCGGCACTAATAAGTTGCACTAATAGGTGGTACTGATAGGCACTGGTAGATGACACTGATAGGCAGGACTGATAGGTGGCACTGATGATGTGAAACCAGTGGGCACTGATTGGCAGCACTGGTGGGCACTGATGAGGCGGCAGTGCCTCTCTGTGTGAATGACCGATGTCCCGTTTACAGAAGCCAGTGATCTGCTTTTTCTTTTCTCCTCATACTGTCAGCACAAGGAAAAAAAAGCTTATTACTTGCATCTGTTTACATCACGTGATCAGCTGTCATTGGCTGACAGCTGATCACGTGGTAAGGGATCTGTGATCAGCCGAGTCTCATTGACTGGATGAATAAGGTGAATATTTATGCATATAAAAAGAGAAAGGTAATAATAATTTTCTATAACGAGATGTATTTTATATATATATTAAAACTGAATTCTAGGCAGATATAAAAGACTCAGATTAACGGAGCTCTGTAATCATTTTGAATGCAAACAGTGTACCTGAATCCAACCTGTTATCCGCCTCTTGCAGTCTCTGTATTACAGGACTGGAGTGTGAGAGGAAAAAGCAGCACATGTTCATGTGGTGATAGAAGGAAGGAGCAGAGTGACAGAGAGACAAGACCATCACTGTGCTGCTTCTCATATCACTATCCAGTCACAGAGTGGGGAGGGTCCAGAACAACCTGGGCTAAGAAGAAGTGGGTTCAATGATCCTGGCCATCAGATCGAGGACATCAAGTGGCAGAAAAATGGTACTATGGGGGATATCTCTGGACTGAAGATGGATATTGCAGAAAAATCTGGTTGTATTATTTTATTATTTTATCTTTTAACATGCTATTCATCTTTTTATTTGTATCTTAAGTTCTGTTTTTTTTTTTTTTAATCCTAAAATTGATAGATATAGTATAGAGTAGATATAAAATAAAATCATGTTTATTTATATTTGATCAGAAATGAGTGGATGTGTTTTCCAGTGTAGCACCCTGATGTCTAGACAGGGTTGCTCCTAAATTTACCTGTCAGGTGTATTGGCCTTGGCCAATTGTTAGGAATCAATTGAGTTCACCCTAAGTCTGGAATTGCTGTACTTCTATCTTCTGTCACTAGATGGCCGGATATCTCATGACATTAGATAAGACAAGGGCATTGCAAGGACGGATTGGGAATGGATGAGGTGTCTCAGCCAATGGGCAGGGATCTTCTTGGGTCCCTCGGCCTGCTGGGAGAGCCTATTTGTTTGGGTGGGGGTCAGGTGATCGGGGTTTCGGTGCCACCTGGACGACTTTCTGGGTGAACGTGTGTTGTGCTGTCTGGGCTGCTAGGCCAGAGTTTGGGCCTATCCCCGGCACATCTGGCTGCTAGGCTGTCTGAGGGCCTATCCAGAAGCAAGAGAGCAGCGTAGGGTTGGGATTGCGGCTTGCAGTCCAACCAGAAGTGACGGTTCTGCCGGCCGGAGAACCTGTCATGGTCGGAGGTAGAGGGGAAGCTGTCGCCACTAAAGGACAGACCACCTTGTTACCAGGGACTACAGTGAGTAGCTGAAGCAAGTGCCGGAGCAGTATTCTCACCAACCGGGGACGGTGAAGAATCTGGAAACTTCAGCAGGCACCAAGCTAGGGACCCAGCCAGTGGGGTGACGCTTGAGGAGTATCTAGAGTGCCAAGCCAGGGACCCAGCAGGCAAGCTGCGGTGACGCTTGAGGAAGTTCCTAAAGTAAGAGAATTAGAAGAGCTCATGGGATTTATTGGCAGTGAATCAGCAAGTCTAGTGAGAGAGTCTGGGAGCTCAGTGGGCTGAGAATCTACAAGAAGTGATTGTATAAAAGTAAAGGAGTTTGTTACAATTTGTGTTAGGAACTGTTCTAAGACTGTTGCCAAAGGAGACAGTGCTCCTACACATGCAGATGTGGTGTCTTGCTGGATGCCTTTCCCTGCATGGCTGACTACCTGTAGAAGTCTGGGAGTCTGCCAATTGACATTGCAACTACCTAATGGTGTCCTTGCTCTAAACTCTCTCTCGCACCATTCTGTTCAAGAGAAAATAAATCTCTTTGCATTCAAGAAGTGTCTGGCACCCATAACTCTACCTTACATTACACTTTATACAGATGGATGTCAGCTGTCCCTGTCTCTGGAGGTTCTCATTAGACTAAAGGAGGCCTGGGACCTTGCTACACCAGATATGTTGGAGCAGTTAGTGGGTATTAGAGTGGTGTATTAGGCTGCCCATAGATGAGCGAGCTGAATGAAATAAAATGATCAGATCCCCCTATCCATACATTCAAGGTGGATAAATGAATGAATCCTCCCTGCTGTGTCATTGTCTTCCTGCAGCACTGATCGAGCGTGGAGAATTCAACAGGGTGGTTGTAAAGAAGTCAATCAGTAGATTGACTTCTGTACAACTACAGTGCCCATACAATGTCCCTGCTGAATCGGTCTAATTTCGATCCATGTATGGCCAGCTTTAGATAGTAGCTACTGAAATATAAAATATTGAAAGACACACACAAATCAGAATACTGTATACTTACCTGTGGTCATTTTCCTTTATTGACACGTACAATATGTAAGGCATCATAGCGATGTTTAAAGGAGAAGTCCAGCCAAAGCTTGTTTGGCTGAGCTTCTCCTATGGATCACAGGAGTGCAATTTGTTTTGCACTCCTGTGACCCGTTTTCAGCAGAGAGGGGACTGAAGTCCCCTCTCTGCTGATGTCATGAATATCAGTCCAGGCACTGCGTCATACCGACAATGGGATTTGGAATCCGCCAGGTGCCTGGATTGACACCCGTCTCAGCCTCTCAGCGAGCCGCCCCTCCACAGCTCAGTGCTCCAATGAGCGCGGAGGGAGATGAGCAGAGAGCTGTGACTGACAGTCTACAGCTCTCTGCTCACAGAGCTGTGAAAACTAAGCGATCGGCGGTGTTCAATCGCTCTGTTTTCAGTGCAGAGGCGCTGGGGGGCAGATACAGCATCAGACTAATGCTGCATCCACCAAGGTAAGTATAAATCTAAAAAAAAAAACCCTTACTTCTCTTTTAATTATTAATGTTGGAAGTAGAAGAGCAAACTACAGATCTTCCAAAGTCCACCATGGTAAGGGCAATAGGATGGACCCTGTCATGTGTTAAGGAGGTAGCATAAGACGACCATATTGCTGCCTTTAAAATCTCCAATGGAGTGAAATCTTCTGCATGTTGCTGTAGACAAGGAATCTCCAAACTACGTCCCTCCAGCTTTTGCGGAACTACACATCCCATAAGGCATTGAAAAACTCTGACATTTACAGACATGACTAGGCATGATGGGAATTGTAGTTATTGAACAACTGAAGGTTCATAGCTGTGAAAGTAAATGAATTTACTTGCACACAAACACAATATAATACCCAACTTTTGGTAAAATATAAGATGATGTTACGCCGAGTAAATAGTAAATAAACACTTTTACAGGTTACCCATTTAGAGTTACACAGAGTTACCTTTTACCTGCTAACCACTTGGGCCAGGTGAGGTGTGCAGCGGCTGGACTATATCTTCCTATTTCTACAGTATGCTTTGGGTCTGGGCGGACCTCTCCTCAGCCTGCACCCTCACTAGTCAGCAGCATCCAACTCATGGGACCTTGACAACATAAGCGGGTACCCTAAAGCATTTATCATGGGTCACAGTGAGTACGTCCGGGTTCCCTGGTCTCTGCTTTGTTCCATTGTGTACTTATTGAAGCTATGCACTTTAGAGCCTGATTTCTATACAGGATCTTGCTGCTTGGTCTGTTTATATTTATTAAGTGTTCTTGCATAGCAAGACCACTTACTGTTATCTCACATATATATTATTCTTATTATTATAGCCAAATTTACCACCCTAACTCCTCCCACAGTTTTTACACTACATAGACAAGTAATATACCGAAACGTGCGGATTGTTCCCGAATGGTGTGCTATTACTTTGTGGAACGTTTCGCCGAATGGTTCACGAAATATCGTCGTTTTTGCGGCGAAATTGGTCCCATAGGAATGAATGGGGAAACTAGAGTGGGAGGTGACAAAAGCTGAAAAATCAGAACATGATTTCTAAACTGCCGCCACTCCCTCATTTTCAAGCCCACCTACACAAATCTTATATCAAAACGTTCAGCTATCCCTGCTGCCACTAAACATGTCCACGGCTAAGCCATAGTCCTGATAGTTTTCACAATATGACCATTTGTTTGTAACTCACACCGTCCATTGACATTCATTGAAACTACACTCTAGTCCCCTCCAAATTTGAAGGGCAATTTCTAAACTGCGACCGTGCCTTCATTTTTAATATTTCACAGACATACTATACATCAAAATCTAGGTCTGGGTCTTGTGATTCTCACAATATAAAGATCTTCACTGTAGGATGTATAGTTTTTAAAATACGGCCATTTGTTTAGAGGTCATTTCAGGAAATTTTAGCCATTAATCAGAGTGTACTGTTAGTGTTTGTTTTGTTGCCATGGTTACCAAAGCTTCTGTTATACACAGGGGGGAAGGTGGCTGGAGCATCTCAGCTCTGATTACAGAGCCCGGGGGAGGGGACAGACACACCATGTACTGATTTATAATAGAGGAATATGATGGGGCAGTTTTGATGGGGTAATTCTGATGGGGCAGTTTTGATGAAGTAGTATTTGGGAAGCATAAACAGGGCATGAGCGTTGCTAGGAAACAGTGGTTGTAAACACAAGATGCTGAGACACCCCAAATGCATGTGACTTCATCTGCTAGACTTGATAATGCTTGTAGACTCCTCCCACAGTTTTTACACTACAGAGACAAGTAATATACCGAAACGAGCGGATTGTTCCCGATTGGTGTGCTATCACTTTGTGGAACGTTTCACCGAATGGTCCACGAAATATCGTCGTTTTTGCGGCGAAATTGGTCCCATAGGAATGAATGGCAAAATGTTCAAAAGGAAATGTTGCTAGGAAACAGTGGTTGTAAACACAAGATGCTGAGACACCCCAAATGCATGTGACTTCATCTGCTAGACTTGATAATGCTTGTAGACTCCTCCCACATTTTCCACACTACAGAGACAAGTAATATACCGAAACGTGCGGATTTTTCCCGATTGGTGTGCTATTACTTTGTGGAACGTTTCGCCGAATGGTCCACGAAATATCGTCGTTTTTGCGGCAAAATTGGTCCCATAGGAATGAATGGCGAAATGTTCAAAACTAGAGTGGGAGGTGACAAAAGCTGACAACCCCATGATCAGCCAAAACATTATGACCACCCCATGATCAGCCAAAACATTATGACCGCCCCATGTAAAAAAAAAAATATTTTTGAAAAAAATAAAAATTAATTTTTGAAAAAAAAAATATTTTTGAAAAAAAAAAATATTTTTGAAAAAAATATATATTTTTGAAAAAAACAAAATTCATTTTTGAAAAAAAAAATCATTTAAAAAAATCATTTTTGAAAAAACAAAAAAACAAAATCATTTTTGAAAAAACAAAAAAACAAAATCATTTTTGAAAAAAAAAAATCACAAAGCTCTGAGGGGAATTATAGCTCCTCTCACACAGCTCTAAGGACAATTATAGCTTTATAGCTCCTCCCACACAGCTTGGAGGGAAGTTATAGCTCCTCCAATACAGCTTTGAGGGGAATTATAGCTCCTCCCACACAGCTCAAAGGGGAATTATAGCATTATAGCTTAGCATTATAGCTCCTCCCACACAACTCTGAGGGGAATTATAGTTTCTCCCACACCGCTGTGAGGGGAATTATAGCTCCTCCTACACAGCTCTGAGGGGAATTACAGCTTAGCATTATAGCTCCTCCCACACAGCTGAGGAGAATTAGAGCTCCTCCCACACAACTCTGAGAGGAATTATAGTTTCTTCCACACCGCTGTGAGGGGAATTATAGCTCCTTTTAAACAGCTCTGAGGGGAATTATAGCTTCTCCCACACAACTCTGATGGGAAATGTAGCTTCTCCCACACAGCTCTGAGGGGAAATATAGCTTCTCCCACACAGCTCTAAGGGGAATTATAGCTCCTCCCACACAACACTAAGGGGAATTGTATCTCCTCCCACACAGCTCTGAGGGGAATTATAGCATTATTGCTCCTCCCACATAGCTCAGAGGGGAGTTATAGCTCCTCCCACACAGCTCTGAGGCGAATTATAGCTCCTCCTCCAACACAACTCTGAGGGGAATTATAGCTCTTCGAACAAAGCTCTGAGGAGAATTATAGCTCCTTCCACAAATATCATCATGCCATCTAAAGGAAAGAGATCTAAAGCTGCAAAGATACGCTGGACTAAACTGGATCCGGAGCCCCACAGCAGCATAGTGGATATGGAGGTTTGTGACAGTGAATGTGCCCAGGAGGTACATAGTGAACCTGTGGTGTCATTTTCATGTTCAACTCAGTGTCAAGTTCAAGAGCACAGTGACAGTGTGATGGGCACTTCTGAAAACCATGGCATGCAAGAACCATGTGTACCAAGTGAGATTTCTGTGCAGGCATCATTTCATCAGGGTCATCATGGCTATGGAAGGTTAAGGAACAAACAGTGTACATGCATGGCTCTGACATTTTTGGCATACCACCGTGAGCTTGATGATGTGAGAAAGGGTGATCTTGATCAAATACTGAAGAAGGGCAACAGCTTGTATGGCTCAACAATAAAACAGCTAAAACAAAGAAATGTCTATCAGCATCAGCACTTGACAATGGAAGAAGTGCCCCTCAGAGTCAACACTGACAAATATGAGTATAACGTTGTTAAATCTCCAGTGTTATCGGGATGTATGAGAGACACTGTAGACGGTGACAACCAAGGTTGGTTTGTTGACCTCTCCACAAGACTTCAGTGCCTCAATGCAGATGTTACACATGCACTTTTTATAGTAGTGCCATATTGCATTGCATTGTTCAGAGACAAGTCTGGGAGATATGGACTGTTTGATTCTCATAGTCGAAATAAGGATGGACTTCCTGCCACTGGAAAAGGAAAAGCTGTTATGATCACTTTTACACATTTGAGTGATATGGGGGCAAGGATTTATAAGTTGTATGAATTGCTCCTTACAGACACCATGGCCCTATTGATGGACTGCAGTATGACTTCATGCCAGTCTCATTTCATCGTGCAAGACGTCTGTCAGATGGTTTGCTGTCCCCACTGGTGCAATCTGACAAACCACATAATGCAAAGCATGTGGAGAACAAAGTGACACAGATGACCAAAGATGTAACACACACTGGATTCCCAGCCAGCAAGCATTCTCCACGGTCAGTTGATGCGAAATCCTCACAGGGCATATGGAAGGACAGTAAGGCATTGTCCAAATTAAATGCACAGAGACGACAAAAACTGAAGACAAGACACAGAAATGAAAGAAGGCGTGATTTCAAGGCTACAAAGATGTCTGTCACCAATAAGAAAAGGACATACATCACCAGCCGATACAGAGCAGATGCTGATTTTAAGTTGAAGCAGAAGCAATATATCATTCGCAAATATGCAACAGATGCCAATTTCAACTTGAAGCAGAAGCAATACATCACCAGAAAATATGCGACAAATGCAGATTTCAACTTGAAACAGAAGCAGTACACCACCAGAAAATATGCGACAAATGCAGATTACAACTTGAAGAAGAAGCAATACATCACCAGAAAATATGCCACAAATGTCGATTTCAAGTTGAAGCAGAAGCAATACATCACCAGAAAATATCATAATGATCCTGCTTTCAGAAAACGTCACTTGCAACATTGCATGAGTTACATGAAAATGAAGCGTCAAACTCAAGCAGATTTTCGCATAACCCATAAGATGCAATGTGCCTTCAAAATAAGAATGAAATACAGACGATGGACTCGTGTCATGCGGGAATGCAGTCAACCAGTGGACAACAGCCTAATGCAGACAGCTATATCCACTTTCCATGAATGCATTAAAGCTGGGCCAACATTTGTGTGCACGATGTGTCATCGCACCCTTTTCCCTAACCAAGTGAAACATTGCATTCACAGCAATTACAAGAAGAATCTACACATTGTTGCTGCCTGTTTGACAGGGAAATATGTCCATGTGTGCAACAATCACTGTCAAGGACCTGAACAATGCACCGTACCAGATGAAAGGACCAAAGAATGGATTTGTCACAACTGTGATTTACATTTAAAAGCAGGACACAAATCATCCATCGCTGTAGCTAACAACATGGAGCTGGCGCCCATTCCCCCAGAGCTCTGCGATTTGAATGTGCTGGAAAGACAACTTTTGGCCAAAATACTGCCATTTGCCAAGATCATCACACTTCCCAAAGGTCGACAGGCAGCTATACATGGCGCTGTAGTGTGTGTGCCATCCGAGGTGGAAACCACGGTCAATACTCTACCAAGATCGCACAGCAAATCCCAGTTACACAGAGTCAAGCTGAAAAGACGTCTGACTTACAAAGGCCACCAGCTGTTTCATTATGTCAACATGGGAAATGTAGTAGCAGGTCTGTCAAAACTCATTGACACACACCCCGACTACAGTGACATTTCAATTAGAGTGGATGAGACAATCGCTGATGATGATGATAATGATGATGGGATGGAACTCGACAGTTGTGACAAAACTGAAATGATGGAGATACTTGAACGCATCGAAAATTGTGATCCATCAGAGGTACAGTCTGCATGTTTACCGGCTGCTTCTGAGCAACAGGAAGGCCATGACCAACAACCTCCCAATGCAGAGGATGAGAAGGATACACTAAGACCTGGAATTGGCCTAGACAGTTGTTTGCAGCCATCTGACCTTGGAGAGGAAGCACTGACACACGGTGATGGAATATTCAGCATTGCACCTGCACAAGGAAACACACCTGTCAGCTTCTTTAAAGTTCCTAGGCTTGAGGCAATGGCTTTCCCTGTTCAGTTCCCTACTGGACAGAATACATTGGACCAGGCAAGACAAGTCAAACTGTCCCCGAGCATGTATTTCAATGCAAGGCTTTTTTGTGTTGATACTCGTTTTGCAAGAGACACAAGCTACCTCTTCTTTGCGCAGTTTGTCACAGAAACACACATGGCCAAAAGCAGCATGTCCATCCAGTTAAGGAAAGGAAAACCCAATACCAGGGATGGACGGAAAATATCCAACAAGCTGCTACAGGACAAGTGTGAGGTTGAGAGGTTAGTGCGAAACCGAGATGCCACAAGGTTCATGCAACCACTGAGAGGGAGTCCAGCTTACTGGGATAAAAATCTGAAGAATTTGCTAGCCATGGTCAGACAATTGGGTAAGCCAACATTTTTTCTTACCTTCTCTGCTGCAGAATTCAGATGGCCAGAGGTAATAACGGCAATAAAGGCACAACAAGGTCAAAAGGTGGATTTTGCGGGGCTAGACTGGGCTGAAAAGTGTGACATTCTTCGAGGCAACCCAGTGACCACCATGCGCATGTTTGACAAACGGGTTGATGCTCTGATGCGAGAGCTGCTGTTGGGTCCTGCACAGCCAATTGGTGAAGTTATCGATTACTTTTACCGGGTTGAATTTCAGGCGAGAGGGAGCCCTCATATACATTGTCTCTGTTGGGTAGCAGGAGCTCCTATATTTGGACAAGACAGTGATGACAAGGTGTGTGCCTTTAAAGATCATAACATCTCATGCCAGCTGCCTGATGAAGCCAAACAGGCCTTACTTCACAGATTTGTAACAGAACTTCAAATGCACAGCAGATCTCATTCAAAATCATGCAAGAAAGGTAACAGAGTATGCAGATTTGGATTTCCAAAGCCACCTATTAGAAAAACGAGGATAACTTACCCGATGCCAGAAGAACAAGGAGATTGTGCAATGAAACCACAAGCAGCCAAAAACAAACTGAAACCAGTCTGGGATTTGCTTAATAACCCAAAAGTGCAGCTTGAAGACATGTCACAGCTACTGGCACAGTGTGATATGACTTTGAATCAGTACAACTCCTACATTCAGGCATTGACCTCCTCAAGCGTGATTCTAATGAAGCGTGATGTCAAGGACTGCTGGGTGAACAACTATAATCCACATTTGCTGACGGCCTGGAACGCCAACATGGACATCCAGTACATTCTTGATGAGTATGGTTGCATCATGTACATGTTGTCCTACATATCCAAGCCAGAACGGGAGCTGAGTGACTATCTCAAAACAATAGTCAAAGAAATGAGCCCAGAAACAGCGACAGAACGAGAAGAAATGAAAGAGGTTCTTCAGGCTTATTCAAAACACAGAGAGGTCAGCGCCCAGGAGTCTGTGGCCCGTACGTGCAGCCTGAAAATGAAGTCTTGCTCACGTGAGGTTGTTTTTCTGCCAACTGGTGACAACGCACTGAAAATGAGTCTCCCGCTCAGTGCATTGCAGAACAAACCAGCCGATTCTCTTAATGTGTGGATGACGAGTTTTCTCGACAAATACAGAGCCAGACCTGAAACACCAGAGTTTGAGTCCATGTGTCTGGCAGACTTTGCATCCCATTATAGGGTTGTCTATGGCAAGCAGAAGGAAGATGGCAAGCAAAAGGAAGACAGCAAGCGTGTCAGCCTATTGAATGAAATGGGAATGATTCAAAAACGCACGAGAGGGAAGCCTGCAATCATCAGGTACGCACGCTTCTCAGAGAAGAAGGACCCTGAGAACTACTACGGCAGACTGCTTAAACTGTACCTCCCCCACCGTTCAGAGTCATCACTGAAAACTGTAAGGTTCCCAACACACCAGGATTTTTACAAAGGCGCCTGTGTGAGCTTACCAGGAGAAGAAGCAATCCAAGCAGTGTCTGCAATTGTTACCAGCAACCAAAAGAAGTTCGAACAACACAACAAAATTGTGGAACAAGTCTTGGATGACTTTGTAAAAAACGGACCTGTTGAAGATGCTTGGAACACCTTTGCCCCAGAAGCTGAGTTGGATAGGTTGGAATGTGTAGAGGAACGCAAAGAAGGGGAGCCACTTCATGAGAATGAACAAGATGATGTTCCGGAGTATACACGTCACAAACAAACAGGTGGAATTGCGCTTACTGTGAAAGCCCCACAAATGTGCCCTGATTTCCTTCGGAAAATGTACAGAAACCTTAACTGGACACAAGCTCAGACATTCTACTCAGTTTGTGACTGGTGCACTAACCGTGTGCGTGGCCTAAATCCTGACCCATTCTATTACTTTGTCACTGGTGGTGCAGGGACAGGCAAATCACACCTGATAAAGTGCATCTATGCTGAGGCGACAAAGATACTCTGTAAACTTACCAGACTACGTGAGGAAGCAGACATATCCATGCCCAGCGTTTTACTAACTGCATTTACAGGAACAGCAGCTTTCAACATTTCAGGCAACACATTGCATTCTCTGCTGAAGTTGCCAAGAAGCTTGAAGCCACCCTACCAAGGACTTGGAAATCTAATAGATGAAGTGAGGGCACAGCTGTCAAATGCGGAGATCATTGTTATTGACGAGGTGTCAATGATTTCAAAGCCCCTGTTTGCCTACATCAACTGGAGATTACAGCAAATCAAAGGCAGTAAGAAACCTTTTGGTGGTATGTCAGTACTAGCAGTAGGAGACTTTTACCAGGTCCCCCCCGCTGGGAAAAACTAAGCCACTCTGCGTGTTTGAGGAAAATACCAATGACGTCTGGAAAGACAACTTTCAGATGATCACGCTGACAGAGATCATGCGACAGAAGGAAGACATTTCATTTGCTGAGCTTTTGAATAGAATCAGAGTCAAGCAGAAGACTGGCACCTTAAGCAATGATGACAAAGCTCTGCTTGCTCAGGCTTTTACAGATCCCACCCACTGCCCTAATGACGTGCTACACATATTTGCCACCAACAAAGAGGTTCACAAACATAATGCTGCAACTGTGTCTGTTCTCCATTCAAACGTCACCAACATAGATGCCGACGATTACAGAAAAGACCCTAAGACAGGAGTGATGCTGAGGCAACACCAACCTTTCAAAGGACACAAAGACAATCTGATTGACACACTGCAAGCAGCTGAAGGTGCCCGTATCATGATCACAAGAAACATTGATGTAGAAGACGGGCTTGTTAACGGGACATTTGGCAAGATTGCAAGAATAATCATCCAGACTGAGAATGGTGCTACTACGGTAAACAAGCTTGGGCTTGTGCTGGACAATCCAAATGCAGGACAGAGATACCGTAACAAGTCGTCTTGTGATGCTGACAACTTGGTGTACATAGAAAGGGTAGAGGAAAACCTGAGACAGAAAGGAGTTGTTCGCAGGCAGTTCCCCCTGAAGTTGGCTTTTGGATGTACGATTCATAAGTGTCAGGGGATGTCGATACAGTCGGCAGTGGTCTCATTGAAACGGGTCTTCCAACCGGGAATGGCCTATGTTGCTCTGAGTAGAACGACTACACTACAAGGACTGTACATAACCGACTTTGATGAGAAGAAGATCTTTGCTGATCCTGAAATCACAGCTTCCCTGGATTCAATGTAGAATGCATCACTGGAAAGTGTTATGCCCCTCTTAAAGTTTCTACAGACAACAGACAAACAGCAAACATTAACAATTATCCATCACAACACGGAAGGATTACCAGCTCACATTGAAGATATCAAATCTCACCATGAGTTGACACTTGGAGATGTTTTATGTTTCACTGAAACTCATCTCTCAGGCTCTTCTGTTGCTGAAAGTCTCCAGCTGGAGGGCTACAACCTGTTCAAACGCAACAGACACCTCTCGTACACAAACCTTCCTGACATTGCAAGTAAAAGTGGCGGAGGTGTCGCCTTGTATGTCAGAAACCATTTCAAGGCCTATGAAAAGCAGTATCATCACAATGTGACTGACTTGGAGTTCTTGGTTGTCAAACTGGAGTCCCCTGTACAAGCTTTGATCGCTGTCGTTTACAGGCCACCGGATTACAGTATTGGCCAATTCCTTACTAACCTGCTGGGCCTCTTGGAATCTTTGGAAATAATGGATTGCCAACCTATAATACTCTGTGGAGATTTCAATGAAGATTTTCTGTGCAGAGAAAAGAAGCCAATATCTGACCTTCTTCACTCAAGAGGATATACTCAACTGGTCTGGGCAGCCACCACAGAAAAAAACACACTGTTGGATCACATTTACATCTCCAGGGTGCAGCAGTGTCTCCAGTCAGGAGTACTGCACAGTTATTACAGCTACCATTATCCTGTGTATTGTGTTTTGAGCAGTGGTTGTGAACACGCTTAGAGCCTGCATAAACAGGGCATGAGTGTTGCCAGGAAACAGTGGTTGTGAGACAGTGGTCATCAAACAGATAAAGTGGCAATGAGGGTCAGTTTACGTGGCCATAGTTATGTGGGACCATTTACAATTAGCTAAACATCATTCTCTATATTTCATGTTCGGTGTACTTGTTAGACACTGAACTCACTTACTCCCCCCCATCCATCACAGACATCTGTCCTCATCATATAGTAAGAGGAATACCGCGCTGTAGTGCACCCAAAAAGGGTACCTGTTCGTGAAATATTGTGAATGACCAAATAGGGGATAACCAAAATAGTGATGAAAATAACTTAGTGAAAAAAAATTAAAAAAAACTACATAATAACAAAAGCAGCCACTCTATGTGAGATACACACACTAATACAACAATATAACAAATATAGCAGCGCTGTAAATAGGAGTAAATACTAGTACCAGTGTTGAATAGGACTAATTGGTTAGAACCCAAATTAAATAACTAACACAGTTCTTGAAACCTAAATCAATAAGTGTTCACTGGACAGTCCTAACACAGTGAATAAAGTCCAAATAAATGTTGTGAAAATACATAGGCTCAGACCCCATTTTTTTAAAGCAGGAAATGTAAAATAGAAAAAATTCCTCCACCGCACCACGGTGGTAGCTGAAAATAAAATGCGCGCTTACCAAACGGCAAGCACAAGGGGGCTTGCGACCTTAACCCGGTCAGGGCCTTTCATTGGATGGGCTTCTAGGAAACGACATGCCACTTCATACAGCCAAAGGGTGATGATACCACTAGTCCACCAAGTCACAGGAAATCACTCTTATCATGGAGATTAATAAAAGACTCCTAGCTGGGGGGTTGTTCTCATTTAGGGGTACCCCGGGAAAAGAGAGGGAAACAACATAGCGTAATCCTGGTTTTGAGGTTTATTAAAAGAATTAAAATAACACTTACAGTGTAGCAGATTCAAATAAGCATAAGAAGCCAGCTGGCTAAAACGATCACCCGTCCTACAGACGGTAGATGCAGCACGTCAGCTCGCCCTATCACACTGTCCTCATCACACTCACCCTCTCCTTCCTGTGCTATAGCCTGCTTGCTGATTAGTAAGACAAAGAAACAGCAAGGAGCAAAACTGCAGAGAAACTGAAAATTTGTAAGGGTTTAAAGTATATGCTTTAATGAATTGCCTTGTATCCAAAAAGTTCAAAAAGTTGACTGTTCAAAATGTTAATGTTAATGTTAATGTATAACGGAAATATACCGCCAGTTCGCTTGTGATGCAATATATTGAAATTATATGTACACTGTGTAAACTGTTTTTGACACACTTGATTTTGGGACGCGAGTCCGTCAGGTGCTATGCTTTGGCTGGGGCGGAATAAATCCTGGTAACCCTTAAGTCTGTGTCCGACAAAGTCATTTACCGATATTTCTACCTTCTACATCATTAGCACTTGTGCACTTTTTAAATTTGATCAACAATTGGTTAGTGTAATGTTTACTATCTTTACTCACTACAAACACTCCACACAGTTACTCTGCCCATCTGCCCAGTTCAACCTTTCCACAGTTACTCCAACCACACAACAGTTACTCCAGGCACTCCCCCCAGTTACTCCGCTCACTCCAGATGTAGAGGCAAGAACACTTTTCACAATTTCCCCAGAAATTGTACCTTTTCTAGTATTTATTCTTATCTTCATTGCTTATGATTTATGCCTCACCTGAAGTCACTACTGGTGAATGAGCTGTCAGCTGGGGCACATCCCAGCATGTACACAGGTCTAAACAATCTCAACAATGGGGCTACGTTCTTGTCTCTGACTGGATCAAATGAACTGTTGTGAACAGTTGGACAAATTACCTTTTTTGAGACTTTTTGATGGTTTATCTGCAAGTATAATGGCTCCTTGGATGTCTCAATGTGACACTTTGCTGAATGTGGGAGCCATGGCTGATAATATTAACCAGTTGCCGACCGCCGCAGGACGATGTACGTCGGCAGAATGGCACAGGCAGGCAAAAGGACTTACAGGTACATCCTTGCCTTCCCGCGGAGGGAGGGTCCGATCGGAACCCCCCTGGTGCCTGCGGCGGTCGGATTCAGATCAGGGGCGATCAAAGGTGAGGGGGAGGCCACTCATTTATGGCTCCCCCCTCGCGATCGCTCCTGGCGAATGACAGACTTCCTCAGCTTCTGTAATGTAAACAGAAGTGGAGGAAGTGATGTAATCTCTCCTCGAGCCGGTCTTTTTGTTCCAGTGCCGAGGAGAGAAGACATCCAAGTAAGTTTGTACCAACACTACACTAACAGTAGAACACACAGGCACACTTTTCACCCCCCCATCACCCCCCAGTCACCCCCTGATCACCCCCCTGTACCCCCTGTCACACTGACACCAAAAGCAGTTTTTTTTTTCTGATTATTGCGTTGGTTTCAGTTTGTGACAGTTATAAGTGTTAGGGCAGTTAGGGTTAGCCCCCTTTAGGTCTGGGGTACCCCCCTTTAGGTCTAGGGTACCCCCCTAACCCCCCCTAATAAAGTTTTAACCCAGTGATCACCCCCTGTCACCAGTGTCACTAAGAAATCGTTTTTCTGATCGCTGCATTAGTGACACAGGTGACGCTAGTTAGGGAGGTAAGTATATAGGTTTGCCGTCAGTGTTTTATAGGGACAGGGACCCCTATATACTACCTAATAAAGGTTTTAACCCCCTGATTGCCCCCTAGTTAACCCTTTCACCAGTGATCACCATATAATTGTTACGGGTGACGCTGGTTAGTTAGTTTGTTTATTATAGTTTTAGGGCACCCGCCGTTTATTACCTTATAAAGGTTTAACCCCCTGATCGCCCGGCAGTGATATAAGTTACGTTTTTAGGGTCAGATAAGGTCTGTGTTGCCCCAGGCAGCATCAGGTTAGCGCCAGTACCGCTAAAACCCATGCACACAGCATACACCTCCCTTAGTGCTATAGTATTTGAACGGATCAATATCTGATCCGATCTATACTAGCATCCCCAGCAGTTTAGGGTCCCCAAAAATGCAGTGGTAGCGGGATCAGCTCAGATACCTGCTAACACCTGCATTTTGCCCCTCGGCCCAGCCCTGCCCACCCAAGTGCAGTATCGATCGATCACTGACACTTACAAAACACTAAGCACACATAACTGCAGCGTTCGCAGAGTCAGGCCTGATCCCTGCAATCGCTAACAGTTTTTTGGTAGCGTTTTGATACAGTCGCTGACAGTCAGGAGCTTTTTTGCCTGTGAGTCTCACTAGTGTACCCCTAAATTTAGAGCTCAAAATGGCAAATCGAAGGTACACTAGTGAAGAGGCCTACACGTTTCTGAGCATGACAGATAGTGAAGAGGAAGTCACTCATCTGTCAGATTCAGGCTCAGAATACGATCCTGTAGACAACAGCGGCTTCATGACAGATAGCTCTGATGACGGAGTTGTGGTCCCTGCCAAGGTCAGGCGTACCAGACCCCGAACTTCTTCTTCTGTCCTTGAAATGCAAGAACCGCAGGTCCCTCGTATGGATCAGAGCAGTACTAGCGCCGCTATTCCTTCTGGTGAACTGGCAAGCACCAGCGGCCTAGTACACCCTGGTCGTACATCCAGCACTGCAGTATCAGTGCAGTTCAAGCTGGTGAGGCGGCAAGCACTAGTAGTGTCCCGCTGCCACCAAGAAGACGAACACAGGCCCGTTGTGCCCATAGTGCCCTTCCTGCTGCATTCACCAATCCGAATTGGGAACCCACCACTTCTGCAGCACCCGTACTTCCCCCATTCACTGGCCAACCCGGAATTCAGGTGGAAACAGTTGATTTTACGCCACTGGATTTTTATTCACTGTTTTTCACCGAAGATCTCTATAGATCTATTGTGGACCAAAGCAATTTATACGCTGGTCAACACATCGCCGCTAATCCCCAGTCCTCCCTTGCCAGAGATTGGAGACCAATTACGGTCTCCGAATTTAGGATCTTTCCCTCAACATGGGCATAAATAAAAAGAGTGAGTTGTGGTCATATTGGTCCACTGACCCAATTTACCATATGCCCGTGTTCTCTGCTTCCATGGCCAGGGCACGATACGAGCAGATTTTGCGGTTCATGCACTTCAATGACAATGAATTCTGTCGTCCTCGTGGAGACCCTGAATACGATCGGCTCTACAAAATTCGGCCCCTCGTAAACCACTTCAACCAGCGTTTTGCAGATTTATTTACTCCCCATCAAGTTGTCTGCGTTGATGAGTCCCTGATTAAATTTTCTGTCCGCTTGTCATTCAAACAGTACCTTCCCAGCAAGCGTGCCAGATATGGGGTCAAAATGTATAAGCTCTGTGACAGGGCCACAGGCTATACATGTAGTTTTATGGTTTACGAGGGCAAAGATAGTCACGTAGAGCCGACAAACTGCCCTGACTACATAGGAAGCGCTGGCAAGATAGTGTGGGACTTGGTGTCACCCTTATTCGGAAAGGGGTACCATTTATATGTGGACAATTATTACACGAGCGTGCCACTTTTTAGTCACCTTTTTGATCATCAAATTGGAGCATGTGGCACCGTGCGACCTAATCACCGGGGCTTTCCCCAGTGGCTTGTAGATTCCCGTCTTAGGCTGGGGGAGAGAGCCTGTGGTGTAATAATTTGCTCGCTATGAAGTGGAGGGACAATAAGAATGTTTTCGTTCTTGCCTCCCTTCATGCAGACACGACGGTCCAAATTACTACGGCTACTGGTGTTGTGGAGAAAACCCTCTGTGTCCATGAATATAACCAAAATATGGGAGGGGTGGACCTCAACGACCAGTTGTTGGCGCTGTACCTAGTTGCCCGTAAGGCCAGACGCTGGTACAAAAAAGTGTCTGTATACTTATTTCAATTGGCTTTGCTGAACACTCATGTGCTATACAGAGCTTCAGGACAGACTGGATCCTTACTTAAATTCCAGGAAGAGATCGTCAGAGCCCTTCTGTATCCAGACGGTGCTCCACCTCACCTTCCCCAACCAGATGCAGTAAGCCAGCTGCATGGGAGGCATTTTCTTTATGTCCTCCTGAGTACCCCTACCCAACGAGCACCCCAAAGAAAATGTTGTGTCTGCAGAAAGCGTGGATATAGGCGTGACACCCGGTATTATTGTCCCTCCTGTCCTGGCAATCCTGGTCTTTGCATTGGTAAATGTTTTGAGCGCTATCATACACTAGTTGAGTTTTAGCATTGGGTACATCATTGCACAGACTAGGACACACTTTCACAGGGTCTCCCAAGATTCCATCGCATTTTGAGAGACCCGAACCTGGAAGCGTTACAGTTTTAAAAGTTACAGTTATAAAAAAAATGTAAAAAAAAAAAAAAATACACAAAAAAAATAAAATAAAAAAAACAAAAATAGTTGTCGTTTTATTGTTCTCTCTCTCTCTCTATTTTCTCTCTATTGTTCTGCTCTTTTTTACTGTATTCTATTCTGCAATGTTTAATTGTTGTTATGTTTTATCATGTTTGCTTTTCAGGTATGTAATTTTTTTATAGTTTACTGTGTTTTAACCATTTTTTTGTTTTCAGGTACGCCATTCAGCTGCAGCGTGGATTTATTTATCTTGACAGCAACAATGTTTGCTCCCACGATACATAAAGCTGTGACTCCAGCGCTGTTGGAAGTGATTTCACCACCACAATTACATACTTCAGCATATATGCCGAAGTGTGGGGGCAGCAGTGGGTGGAGGAGTGATTTGCTCCTGCCTTTTGCGGGAGGATGCCCCCATGCTTCGGCATATATATATATATTTTAGGCACAGGTTGCGTTAAATGTTTTATTTTTTAGTATGTTTTTTTGTATTTGCTTTGCAGGTATGGTAAATCTTACTGTTATACTGTAATGTTATTTTGTTTTATTGTTAACCATCATTTGCTTAGCAGGTACGCCATTCATTTGCAGCGCGGATTTATTTATCTTGACAGCAACAGCGTTTGCTCCCACGATACATAAAGCCGTGACTCCAGCGCTGTTGGAGGTGATTTCACCACCACAGTTACATACTTCAGCATATATGCCGAAGCGTGGGGTCAGCAGTGGGTGGAGGAGCGATTTGCTCCTGCCTTTTGTGGGAGGATGCCCCCATGCTTCGGCATATATATATTTTAGGCACAGGTTGCGTTAAATGTTTTATTTTTTACTATGTTTTTTTGTATTTGCTTTGCAGGTATGGTAAGTCTTACTGTTATACTGTAATGTTATTTTGTTTTATTGTTAACCATCATTTGCTTAGCAGGTACGCCATTCATTTTCAGCGCGGATTTATTTATCTTGACAGCAACAGCGTATGCTCCCACGATACATAAAGCCGTGACTCCAGCGCTGTCGGAGGTGATTTCACCACACAGTTACATACTTCAGCATATATGCCGAAGCGTGGGGGCAGCAGTGGGTGGAGGAGCGATTTGCTCCTACCTTTTGCGGGAGGATGCCCCCATGCTTCGGCATATATAAACGGTGCATATATCACCATCATTAGAAGTGGGTGGATGAAGGGAGGTATTCTAATGGTGGGCTTACCCATCGATCAATCTCTTTTTTTCATTCAGCCCACAGACTGCATGAAAAAAAAGTTTACAATATATGCCCAACAAGGACCAGCAAGGTACTGGTATGTTGCTGGACTTTAAGTGGTTATACCAGAATGATGCCTGCAGGTTTAGGTATCATCTTGGTATCATTCTTTTCAGCCAGCGGTCAGCTTTCATGTAAAAGCAATCCTAGCAGCTAATTAGCCTCTAGACTGCTTTTACAAGCAGTAGGAGGGAATGCCCCCCCTGTCTTCCATGTTTTTCTCTGGCTCTCCTATCCCAACAGGGAACCTGAGAATGCAGCCGTTAATTCGGCCAGCTGACCATAGAGCTAATCAGAGACCAGAATGGCTCCAATCATCTCTATGGCCTAAGAAACCTGAAGCTACGAGCATTTTATGACTTAAATTTTGCCGGATGTAAACAGCGCCATTGGGAAATTGGGAAAGCATTTTATCACACCGATCTTGGTGTGGTCAGATGCTTTGAGGGCAGAGGAGAGATCTAGGGTCTAATAGACCCCAATTTTTTCAAAAAAGAGTACCTGTCACTACCTATTGCTACCATAGGGGATATTTACATTCCCTAAGATAACAATAAAAATGATTAAAAAAAATGAAAATGAAAGGAACAGTTTAAAAATAAGATAAAAAAGCAAAAAAAATAAGAAAGAAAAAAAAAATTAAAAAAAACCCACGTAACTGTCGGCATGGCGTCAAATGTAAACAGCAATTGCACCATGCATGTGAGGTATCACCGCGAAGGTCAGATCGAGGGCAGTAATTTTAATAGTAGACCTCCTCTGTAAATCTAAAGTGGTAACCTGTAAAGGCTTTTAAAGGCTTTTAAAATTTTAAAAATGTATTTAGTTTGTCGCCACTGCATGTTTGTGCGCAATTTTAAAGCATGTCGTGTTTGATATCTATGTACTCGGCCTAAGATCATCTTTTTTATTTCATCAAACATTTGGGAAATATAGTGTGTTTTAGTGCATTAAAATTTTAAAAAGTGTGTTTTTTCCAAAAAAAATGCGTTTGAAAAATCGCTGCGCAAATACTGTGTGAAAAAAAAAAAATGAAACACCCACCATTTTAATCTGTAGGGCCTTTGTTTTAAATATATATATATATATGTTTGGGGGTTCAAAGTAATTTTTTTGCAAAAAAAAATATATTTTTTCATGTAAACAAAAAGTGTCAGAAAGGGCTTTGTCTTCAAGTGGTTAGAAGAGTGGGTGATGTGTGACATACTGTAAGCTTCTAAATGTTGTGCATAAAATGCCAGGACAGTTCAAAACCCCCCAAATGACCCCATTTTGGAAAGTAGACACCCCAAGCTATTTGCTGAGAGGCATGTCGAGTCCATGGAATATTTATTATGTGACACAAGTTGCGGGAAAAAGACAATTTTTTTTTTTGCACAAAGTTGTCGCTAAATGATATATTGCTCAAACACGCCATGGAAATATGTGAAATTACACCCCAAAATACATTCTGTTGCTTCTCCTGAGTTCGGGGATACCACATGTGTGAGACTTTTTGGGAGCCTAGCTGCGTACGGGACCCCGAAAACCAAGCACCGCCTTCAGGCTTTCTAAGGGTGTAAATTTTTGATTTCACTCTTCACTGCCTATCACAGTTTCGGAGGCCATGGAATGCCCAGATGGCACAAAACCCCCCAAATGACCCCATTTTGGAAAGTAGACACCCCAAGCTATTTGCTGAGAGGTATGGCGAGTATTTTGCAGACCTCACTTTTTGTCACAAAGTTTTAAAAATTGAAAAAAGAAAAAAAAAAAACATTTTTCTTGTCTTTCTTCATTTTTGAAAACAAATGAGAGCTGCAAAATACTCACCATGCCTCTCAGCAAATAGCTTGGGGTGTCTACCTTTACAAAATGGGGTCATTTGGGGGGGTTTTGTGCTATCTTGGCATTTTATGGCCTACGAAACTGTGATAGGTAGTGAGGAGTGAATTCAAAAATGTATGCCCTTAAAAATCCTGAAGGCAGTGATTGGTTTTCGGGGCCCGTATGCAGCTAGGCCCCCAAAAAGCCCCACACATGTGGTATCCCCATACTCAGGAGAAACAGCAGAATGTATTTTGGGGTGTAATTCCACATATGCCCATGGCATGTTTGAGAAATATATCATTTAGTGACAACTTTGTGCAAAAAAAAGTTTGTCATTTTCCCGCAACTTATGTCAAAATATAAAATATGCCATGGACTCAACATGCCTCTCAGCAAATAGCTTGGGGTGTCTACTTTCCAAAATGGGGTAATTTGGGGGGTTTTGTGCCATCTTGGCATTGTATGGCCTTCAAAACTGTGATAGGTAGTGAGGAGTGAAATCAAAAATTTACGCCCTTCGAAATCCTGAAGGCGGTGCTTGGCTTTCAGGGCCCCGTATGCGGCTAGGCTCCCAAAAAGTCCCACACATGTGGTATCCCCATACTCAGGAGAAGCAGCTAAATGTATTGTAATGTACAATTCCACATATAACCATGGCATGTGTGAGCAATATATCATTTAGTGACAACTTTTTTTAAAAAAAAAATTATTTTTATTTTTTTATCATTATTCAATCACTTGGGGCAAAAAAATGTAATATTCAATGGGCTTAACATGCCTCTCAGCAATTTCCTTGGGTGTCTACTTTCCAAAATGGGGTCATTTGGGGGGTTTTGTACTGCCCTGCCATTTTAGCAACTCAAGAAATGAGATAGGCAGTCATAAACTAAAAGCTGTGTAAATTCCAGAAAATGTACCCTAGTTTGTAAACGCTATAACTTTTGCGCAAACCAATAAAAATACGCATATTGACATTTTTTTTACCAAGGACATGTGGCCGAATACATTTTGGCCTAAATGTATGACTAAAATTGAGTTGAGTATTGGATTTTTTTTATAACAAAAATTTGAAAATATCATTTTTTTTCAAAATTTTCGGTCTTTTTACGTTTATAGCGCAAAAAATAAAAACCACAGAGGTGATCAAATACCATCAAAAGAAAGCTCTATTTGTGGGAAGAAAAGGACGCAAATTTCATTTGGGTACAGCATTTCATGACCGTGCAATTAGCAGTTAAAGCGACGCAGTGCCAAATTGTAAAAAGTTCTCTGGTCAGGAAGGGGGTAAATCCTTCCGGGGCTGAAGTGGTTAAGTTACACAGCTGGAGCATTTTTTCTTAACCCTTTAGATGCAATTTCCTGCACAATTGACCTTTGTTTAGGGGTCTAAACTTATCAGATTATTTTATCTTTCATTTGTATATTCACTTTTTAGTGCTCACGTATAAAGTGAGACCTGGAGGAGAAAATGGACAGAGGGGCTGCATGATTAAGGGAGGAACAAGGTCAATGAATGGTCAGCTGGGTCAGTGTGTTTGGTGGGGGTGTAGCCCTTACCTGATTGGAGGCAGAGGTCAAAGTGGCAGGGTTCAGATTAGAGGGTCTTTGTGGTGAGGTAGTTCTCTCACATTCCAAGGAGTCAGGAGAAGTGGCAGTTTTGGTCGCCCCCCCGCTGGAAGAGAGAGACAGAATTAGTGAAGTGGAGGCCTTGTTGGGCCAGGTCAGGGCTGCAGTGAAGTATCGGGGGCTGCAGTGGCTAGGAGGGTTCCCCCTCCTGAGCACCTGTGTCCTTCACCTGTGCCCCAGGTCCAGCATCCATGTATAAGCCCTGTCTCAGGGACCCTCCAGGGCCTGCTGCTGGGCTTCCTGTTCTACGTCCCAGCGGTGGCCCCAGGAGGAATCCTCGTCACTGGCAGGACCCGAGGGGGAGGGGGCATCCTGCTCTTACTCCCCCTCCTCCCCCTCTCTTCAGATGCTGGAGTTTGTGGCTGTCCTCCCTGCTGAGGTTCTAAGCGGGGGAGTGGCTCAGGATGGGAGACAATCAATCGGGAACACACAGTGGGGGGTGTCCCTCAGCTGCTCCCAGCGGGAGATCATCTGCCCTGGATGCTGGAGCAGATTGCATGGAGGGGGGTCCGCTTTACTCCCCTGCCCGCCGCTGCTGCGAGGATCCATAGCCGTCACCTCTCTCTGTGGCTTCAGTGCAGAGAGGAGCTCGGTCAGAAATTAGATCAGCTATGGGCAGCAGGAGGGTTTGGGCACCCTCTGCTTGCCCTCCAGTGCCGCTGCAGCCTGGTAATGCCAGTGGTAGGAGGCCAGAGACTCGAGCTGGGGGATCTGCCACTTTAAAGAGACGAATGTCCCTGCTGCAGCTGAGGGTTCTAGGGTACCCCGCAGCTCATCATCCTTGCAAGATATGGCTGGGGCAGACGATGATGCTTCTGGGAACCCTGAGCCAGAGTCACCAGAGCGCAGGGTGCAAGGGACGCCGATGCAGTGGGAATCTTCTGCAGCATCTGATGAGGTCACTAACGAAGATGATGACCGACGGTCAACTGAGAGGCATCCTGCTTTGCAGAGCCAGCTGGGATCCAGACAAATGGCTGAGGCAATTGCATCCTCTGTTTCCAGTGTAATGTCTGCATCGCAGATGGAGACGGCTGGGGGTTGGAACCCCTCAAGGCAAAGAAGCCACGGAGGATAGGGGAGGTTGGCAGATGTGGCAAAGTGCGAGATTTATGTGTGCTTTGAGGGCCCGCTAGAGGTCCATCTTAAGCAGGATGTCAGGGACAAAATCTGAAAGAGGGAATAGGTTGAGCTATCCTATATCTATAGAGAAGGGTAAGGCGGATGAAAGCAAGAAAGAGGAGGAAGCAAAATGCCACTGGAGGCTTATCCCCCGCACTTTTTCTAATTGGCTTCAGGCTTTTGTCATCTTGGCCAGCGTCATTGGCAAAAAAGGCACCAGAAAATTGTTCTCCACTTTTTGATATCTTGACGCTATTGGGGAAGCGTATAGAGTTTACAGGGGTACTGCTTGGCTGCGTTATGATGAGCAGTTCAGCCAGCAGAATGCCCTGCAGCCTGCTTGAGCTGGGAACATAAGAACATTGGACTTTGAATGAAGCTCATGGGTCAGGCGAGGGCTCCAGGGTGGCCCTTTCTCAGGGGGGCTGAAGGGTTGGCCAACCTTAAAAAGAAGTTTGGCAGTTCAACGAGGGGTCATGCCGTCTTGGTGTGGCCTGTTGTTTCTGCCATGAGTGCTCAGGTTGTGGGGGTCACGCAATTATGCCAAATGTTTTAAGAGAGGTAAGTCCCAACCCGGGGATTGTGCTTCAAAAGGGAGGGCACCAGTAAGTCTTCCCGCGATGGTGCCATATGTGGCAAATTTCCTGGCTGATGGTTTTGCTCATGGTTTTCGCGTTCCGTGTTCTGTGCTGGTGGCTCCATCTTCATTTCCTCGGTATTTGAAATCCACGCAGCATTTTCCTCAGGTTGTTTCTGATAAATTGGCAAAAGAGGTGGAACTTGGGAGAATGACTGGACCATTTGACCTTCCGCCCAGTCCGTCTTTGCAGGTGTCTCCGTTGGGGGTGGTCCCCAAAAGGGAACCCAACAAAAAATGTGGTTAATACACCACATGTAGTATCCGAAGGGAGCTTCGGTGAACTATGCCATTTCTCCGGGCTTGGCTTCAGTGTCATATACATCGTTCGATGCTGCAGTCGGTTGGGTGCTACGTTACGGCCTGGGATCATTATTGGCGAAGACAGATATTGAAACTGCTTTTCGCCTGCTGCCGCGTCACCCTGGGAGCTGACATTTGCTGGGTTGTTTTGGGATGGGCAGTTCTTGCTGCTGTCTCCTGAAGGGCTGTTCCATTTATTGTGCTTCTTTTGAGATTTTTAGCACCTTTGTTAAATGGGTGGTACGGGAGGAAACGCAGGTATGATTGGTGATACACTATCTTGACGATTTCCTTTGCATTGGCCCCCCAGACTCCTCGGTTTGTTCTGTTTTGTTACACACTTTGGAATCTATTGCAACACGGTTTGGGATTCCTCTGGCGCCTGAATTTAAGGAGGGTTCTGCAATGGCCATACAATTCTGGGGTATTGTCATTGACACACAAATGATGGAATGTCGCTTGCCGATTGACAAATTGGAAGATCTGCATCTGATGGTTGACGAGGTCTATACAGCAAAAAGGGTAAGGCTTGAACAATTGCAGTCCTTATTGGGTATGCTTAATTTTTGCCTGCCGCATTATGCCTATGGCTCTAAGTTTCGGGATTGTCAATTTTTTTTCATTGCGACAACATGACAACATGGGTGTGGTGGAAGTTGTGTCCAGCCTGTCTGCCTCGCTGCTGCCGGAGGTGAGCTTACTGCATCACCTTGTCTTGCGGTGTTTAAATTTGAATTGTTTTGTACAAGCTGTTCATGTCCCAGGTGTTCTAAATTCCATTGCCGATTCATTGTCTCATTTCCCGAGCAGCTGTGGTGACTGGCGCTGGAGTAGCAGGGGAGCTGTTACGTCGATTTGTGAGGGAATGTACATGGGCTGGATATTCGTCGGTTTGGGTTGAGTGGTCTGCTTTGGTAAGTTCGGTTAGTGGTTGTTTTTTCCACTCCAGATCGAATGTCTTTGCTTTTGGATTTTTTTTGTTGGGATAGAATTTGCCAGGGGCACATCAGATTCGCAACTGAACAGGGGCTTGGCCACTTTAGCTTTCCTCTTCCGGCTGCATGGCTTGAGTGATGTTACCAAAGACTTTATGGCGAGGCAGGCTATGAAGGGTTTTCGGCATGGGAGGGTGGAGTTAGATACCAGGTGCCCGGTCTCGTTTGATTTGTGTCAGGAATTAGTGGAGGCAGGGCCATCTTTAATATTGATTGGACCCTGTGCAAAAAATTTCTTGGGCCCCCCCATGCAATTTCGCTCTCCACCTGCTCTAAGACATACAATAAATAGCAGCTAGACTCAAAATCAGTTCACTGAATCAGATCAGGCAGTGATTGCGATTGGTTGCCAGAGGTTACAGCACATTATTAAAACTTACTGACTGGTTGCTAGAGGTTACAGCACACATTACAGCTCACTGAGTAGTTGCTAGGGGTTACAGCACATGATTTTTGCTCGTTGATTGGTTGCTAGAGATTACTGTACAGTAATACTGCTCACTGATTGGTTGCTAGAGGTTACAGCACATCATCTCCTCATTGCCTGCACACCATGGACTGGGGAGGCGAGCAGACCCATCAATAGACAGAAAACTCCTAGGGATCCTAGAACTCCTGGGATCAGTGGCAGTGCTGGGGGGAGGGGAGGGTGAGATAAATGGCAATGCTGATTTTTTTACCGACTACCAATTTAAAGAGGAGTTTCAACACTGGCCACCAATGTAATAGGGGTTTACACTCACCACTAATGTAATAGAAGCATTCACAGTAACCACCAATTTAAGGAGGGATTTACACTGACCACTAATGTAAGGGGAACATTCACACTGGCCACTAGTGTGAATGAAAATATTCTACACCAAGCACCAATGTAATGAAAAGATTTACATTGACCACTAATGTAACTGAGAAATGTAGCCAGCATTCACATTTGTGTATCGGGAACGCATGCAGAATCGCTTTTTCTGACACCACAGAAACATGCTGCACTTTAGCAGATACACAGCGGTGCCATTAATTGTTAATGACACCCTCATGTATTTGCCTTGGCACCGTGTGATTTTGAATAAGGTTTAGGGACTTTCTTCAGCATTTCTTGAGCATAGAGCAGCTCATTGAAATGAATGGGCTGCCCTACACACTACCTACATCTTTATCCACCCTGTTACTACACCTTTGCATCCTAAAACTCCTGCTAACCTCTGCATCCCAAACCTCCCCCATCCTCTAGACTCCAACCCCCCAACTCTACCTGACTCCTCTGCCACCCACCTTCCTTACCTCTATATATCCCCTCCTTGCTCCCTGTGCACCCCAAACTGTAATTCCTTCTTTGCCTACCTCTGCACACCCCACACTACTCCCCCCCCCCACTAATTTGCTTACCTTTGCAGAATAGGCAGATGTTAGGCTTAATGACCCCAGTAGCAGGCAGGACTTTAAAGCATGCCCCTTTACCTCCCCAGTGGGCAGCATTCTGTATAGGTGATGGTGGATATGACCTCAGGGGGGCATGATATACATATGAATGCCGCCTTTATTTACATATCAATGCTGCTGACCACCACTATTTAAATATGAATGTCGTTGCTATTTACATATGAATGCCGGTTATTTACATGTAAACACAGGGTCTGCAGGTGAGTCATCCATACACCCCAGATGAAGGCTCGTTAGCCGAAACATGTTGGGTGGAATCCCTACGATTACCGCGTTTGTTATACTGTTTTGAGCTTATTCTGATCTTCAAAAATGTGAGTGTTCCTTTTTATTGTTTCAATAAATTCATGTTTTTAAACAATATCATGCCATGTGAGCTTTATTTCTCCCATGGCATGTAATTTTATCCGGTTGGCCTGTTGATAAGTCTGGACGGCTGAAGCTGTGACGGGATCTCTATCTTTCTCCTCCCCCCCCATTGGAAGTTGAGGACATCTGAGGATCCATCTTGCCAGCCTTGGTGGCTAAACAAGCTTTCTGGGACTTGTAAGACGTATGTCTTTTCAAGTCACCTGGTTCCGGTAAGCCTCCTCCGATGCTTTGGTGGTGGTCCCGACACTCATTTAGACGTTCTATTTACCTGGTGTTCCATCTATCCACTTGGCAGAAGTTCTCCACCATTGTTTTCATTATTCAACCCTCAGAGACTTTTGGGTGGTGGGTGTTTAATTCCATTTAGATCATAATTTTTAACATTTATGGACATTTTGCTATTTTTTCACTTTTATATCACTTTTATATCATTTTTCACATTGTTTTCTCACTGGTCCACTAGTACCAATCTATATGACAATATGTGGCACTTTGCTTAATTTTGATTGTATTTAGTCATTTATATGCAATCTTGAACCAGATTAATTTTATTCTTTTTGTGGGCCCCCCAGGAATGGTTTGGGCCTAGTTCACTTTGTTTTTTCATTTATTATATTTACACATATAGTGCTACACTTTATACACTTCCTAATTTTATTTTCCTTTGTCTAAGAGGAGTGTCAGCTGCTTACTGTGTAATCATTTTTCCACTATTATTGGTGCAGCGCTGTACTCATCTCCCATTGAATCATCCATACACAACAATAGGGCAGAGCTGGGCAGCATTAGTAGCTGCACTTCACACTGAGATAACGGGACACAGCACGGGACTAAAACTTTAAGGGACAAGGGAATTTAAACCAGGATAGTTGGCAAGTATGATGCAGCTGCTTTGGGCCCCAAAACAATGACAGGGCCCAGGGCAGCTGCCCCTTTTGCCCTGCCTTAAAGACAGCCCTGAGCAGAGGAGTTGGGTGGGGTCTGCACCTCTGCTTATGAGGTGCGGCTGTTCACTGTGGCTTTTGCACTGGCCTTTTTTGGATTGGGTAACTGGTTAGCAAGAACAGGTGTGGTGTGAATGGGCTGCGAGCCTTGGATATGACAGTGGCTGACAACTGTGTCTGGATTTATATTGGGAAATATAAAACTGATTCGTTGGGAAAGGGGGTTAATGTGTCCTTGTTTCGGTGCTGCCAGACTCAGTTTTCCCAGTCTTTTCTGTTCAGTGGTTTGTCGAGGCGAGGGAGTCGGTGCCTTTTTTGCTGCACGAGGATGGATTGTCCTTGTCGCGATTTCAGTTTTTGGCTGCTTTTTGCTGTTGTTTGGCTGGGGCGGGCAGCAAGGTTTTTCCCAGTTCAATACTCATTCCTTTCATGTGGGGGCAGCTACGGAGGTGGCCAGATGGGGTTTCGACCCTCAGGTTTTGAGACACATAGGGAGGTGGGAGTCCGATCGTTTTCAGATTTATGTTTGCCCTCATTTGCTCTAAAGTTGTCAGCTGTTCTTTACATTGTGGGTTTTCGTGTGGCTCTCTGTTTTCTTTTGTTTTCTTTCAGATCTTCCTCCTGGGCTTGTCTGGATCTTAGGGGATTTCTATGTTTTTTGGGGGGCTGTGGGGGCTGACGCTCATCCTGAGGGGAACTTGGCAGTCTGAGGAGAGAGGCTATTATGAAATGGCTGGGGATTCGGGGAATGATGTGGGGCCGGGTTCTCCCTGCATTTCATTACTATTCTAAAGTCGACAGGCTGTGGGTTGGAGGTACTGAGTTGGGGATCTGGGCCGCTAGGGACCTGGTGAGGGATGTCAAATTTGACGTTTGCGCATGATGCATGATTTTTCTGGATGCATCATTGTATGGTCAGATATCGTGGCTAAAAAGGTTTGGCGTTTTGCTCACTCTATTGGTCGTCTGAACAAAGTGACAATTAAGTCAAACAGAGAGGTAGGCGGGTTTGTGGCTAAGCTCCGGAGCATGGTGGTTCGCCACCGGGAGCTGGAGGATCAGTCTGTCTGCTATTGGAGGTATGATGGTGTTCACCTGAATGCAGTAGGGACAGATATTTGGTCTTTGGGCCTAAAGGAGGGGGTGCTGAGGGCGCTGAAGGTGTGGAGGGATTCGCTTGAATGAGGTGTCACTCAAGCTCATGTGGTGGGTCAAGGGGTCTTTGGGGGGCAGCAATTACATGGTTACAAAATTGTGGGGCCCATCTAATGTATGGCGCTTCCACTTGGTTAGTGGTGGTTCTCCCAGGAGTGAGGTCTCCTGGGGGAGGGGAATATTGAATTATGTGTGATGTCAGAACGTCTTCGAGCCGGTTGGGGCGAGACTGAGGACATGGACGATTCCAGTTAAAATTACGCCTTAAGCACACCCAAAGACCTCTTGTTGTTGGGCATTACATTGTTGAATTTCCACTTATTGGTGTTTTAATATTTTGTTATTTTTTTTAACTTCAAATTTTATTCAAAGAAATTCAGATTACAAAATTAATACAACAATTGGATTACAGCAATGAGTTTTTAGAAATTTGAGACTCGATACAGGATAAATCAATCGTGAACTTAAAACAAGTAATAGGTAAGTAATGATGTTTCATGTGTGAGGTATCAATAGTAGAAGGGAGGGGGGGGAACACAAGGGAGTTTAGTAGAATGACCGTTAAGTTGAGTTGATGGCAGAGTGAAGAGAACAGGAAATATAATGTTTACAGTCACAGTATAAAGATAGTACAGCAGGTAATCTAAGTTAGTACTGTTAGGGGGTGATAATGTTTGTAGAGTAGTTGGACCAAGGGGCCCAAAGTTGTAGCATTTTAGAAACTGAGAGGTGTGCTTTTGCATACATAAATTCCAACTGAAAGTTTTGATCAAGCGTGTCGTGTAGTTGCTGACTAGAAGGAAGAACATTGCTTTTCCAGTTACGTGCTATCAACAGTCGTGCTGCAATGAAGATATGCGTAACAATGGAGTGACATGAAGTGGGCCACACCATAAGATCTAGCCCTAGTAAGGCTTGTTGCGGAGAGAGCGTGTTGTTGAATCCAGTGATTTTTTCAATAAGGGCTTGTACCGTGCTCCAAAAAGGGAGAATCAAAGGGCAGGACCACCAGATGTGAATAATGGATCCCAAAGCACCACACCCTCTCCAACAGGTGGCTGAGTGTGTGGGATAGATACGGGCTAGTTTGGTTGGTGTGAGGTACCAATGGTGTAGGAGTTTCTGTGCAGTTTCCCAGTGAGTTAGGCATCTGGAGAATTTAAGTGGGGCTTTTGCAGCGTAGTGCCAAGTATTGAGATCAGAAGAGAAGTTGAGGATTTGCTCCCATTTGGCCATTGAGGGTAGTTTGGTGTAGCTTTGTTCGAAATTGAGCGCTTTGTAAATGTATGAGATCCCTTTATAGGGGTATGAGGTGTTTTCAAAAGATCTGAGAATGTCAGTTGTGAGGGTGCTGTCTGACCACGTGACCGTTCTTAGAGCGTGGCGTAATCGGAGATATTTGTAGAACTCACGGTTGGGGATCTGGAGCTGCGAGTGAAGGTTTTGGAATGTGCGCAAGATACCCTTATTGTATAAGTCACCAAAATTTGATATTCCAGCAGTCGACCATGTGGAAGTGGATAAATCAGCACATACAAGTTCCAGAGAGGATAGAGGAAGGAACTTCAGAGTCTGCGATGTGAGTCCTCTGGCATGTTGGCTACAAGATTTCCAGACTTTAATTGTGGCATTTACTGAGTCAAGAAAGGAATGGTGTGGGTTGTATTGAAGCCAGATTGCAGCAAGAAGCGATCTGGTGGGGAATTCTAGGGAAGACTCTTCGATGTGGACCCATAATGGGCGTTCCGATAGCGACCACCAGTGTTTAGTTTGACTAAGGATTGTGGCTTTGTAGTACTTTTTAACATCTGGTACACCGAGTCCCGCGTTAGATGTTGCTGTGCACATAGTGGAATTTTTTATTCTGGGGTGTTTGTTATCCCATATGAAAGTATTAAGGACTTTTTGTAGTGTAGACAATTGAGTGGATAGTATAGGTAGAGGAAGCGTGCGGAGAAAGTATAATACCTGAGGCATTAGGAACATTTTTGTCAGTGCAATTTTTCCAGCCCAGGAAGCTCTGGTTGAGCGTAGGGAGGAGCTGATTTTTTGTACTTTGCTGAGCAAGGCTTCATAGTTTATTCGAAGGATGTTTTTAGAAGGGGTAGTCAGTTGTATTCCTAAATAGGAAATGGTGTGAGATGGAGCCCAGGGGAAAGGCGACATGCATGAAAGACAGTTTTTTGTGGTTTGGTCTAGGCCTATTCCAAGCATGGAAGATTTAGTGCAAATTACTTTATAAAGGGATATACCACCAAAGAGCATTAGGAGGTCATGCAGGGCCAGTAGTGATTGGAGGGGGTTTGTCATGGCAACATTAACATCGTCTGCATATAGACCTAGTTTGTGAGTAATATCTCCAACTTGTATGCCTGAGATATGAGGGTGTATTCTAATGGCTTCCGCTAGGGGTTCCATTACGAGGGCGAATATCAGTGGGGAAAGGGGGCATCCCTGACGTGTTCCATTGGTAATCTTGAACTGATCAGATGTTAAGCCTGAGGTCCAAACTTTAGCTGTGGGTGAGGAGTATAATGCTAAGAGTGCTGAGTATATATTTCCTGCAAAGCCAAATTTTTGGAGAGCTGCTTTAAGGTAGGACCAGTGTACTCTATCAAACGCCTTCTCTGCGTCCAAGGATAGGAGCAGAGAAGGCGTTTTGTGATGTTCTGTCCATTGTATGAGATTTATAAATCTTCTGGTACCATCAGAAGCCTGTCGGTGTGAGACAAAGCCCACCTGGTCCTTGTATATTAGCTTGGGAATATATGAGGAAATACGTGTGGCTAGAATTTTTGCATATAATTTTAAATCTGCGTTAAGGAGGGAAATAGGGCGGTAATTGGATGGTTCATCAAGAGGTTTACCAGGTTTCGGAATGGTGATGATCAGCGCGTCAAGTGACTCTTTAGGGATGTCACCGTTGTGCATTATATAGTTAAAGGACTTGGTTAAATGGGGTGCTAGAAGGTGTGCGAATGTTTTAAAATATTCATTACAGTATCCATCTGGTCCAGGGGCCTTGTGGAGCGGAAGTGATTGGATGGCTTTTAACACCTCTAATTCCGAGAATGGCTCATTAAGCTATTCTAGTTGTTCTGAGGTGAGGGAAGGTAAGTTTAGAGAATCAAGAAATTGTGAAATTTGCGCAGGATCTGGTTCAGGAGTAGAGGAAGAGAGTTTTAAGTTGTACAAGAAAGCGTAGTATTGACTAAAGCAGTTTGCTATATCTTTAGGGTTGTCAACTCTTTGCCCAGTGGCTGACTGCATAAAAGGTATTTTTGCAGCCGCTGCTTTTTGTTTAACTTGTTTGGCCAGATGAGAGCCAGGTTTATTCCCGAAGGCATACCAAGTTGCTCGTAAGCGTTTAATATAATAGTCATATGAATTTAGCAAAAAGGAACGCAATTCCTCCCTGAGGTGGCGGAGACTGGTAGTATCCGCGGCATTGGGTGATAATTTATTGGAGTGTTCTAGTTTTCTAATCTGGTCAATGTATTTGTTTACTGTCTCGGTTCGTGTTCGTTTCTCCCTGGCTCCAAGTTTGATAAAAACACCCCTCATATAGGATTTATGTGCATTCCACAATAATGAGTCACTTGTTACAGAACCAGCATTGCAGTCAAAGTAGGTTTCTATTTCCAGCTTGATCTCCTCCTGACACCTGGTTTGGGAAAGAAGGGACGTGTTCATGCGCCAAGAAGTGTGTTTTGTACGATGCCCATTAAGCGCAAGGGTAATGGTTACTGGTGCGTGGTCAGACCACATTATTAGGCCTATTTCAGCCGTCTGTATAGATTGCAGAGTGTTTTTATGTGTCAGGAAGAGATCAATCCTAGAGTAAGATTTTTGGGCTGCTGAGAAAAATGTGTAATCCCTCTCCGCGCCATGTAGACAATGCCAGGGGTCAAATAAATCTTCCATATTCATGAGGGAAGAGAGGGCCATGGGTCTATTTCCTCTGTGGCCGGAGGAGTGATTGTTTGGTCAGCTACATCATTAAAATCTCCGCATAGGATTATTCTTTCTTTTGGATAGTGGGACAATTTTCTCATGATTTGTTTGAAAAAATTTTTGTGGTGAGTGTTGGGAGCATAAATATTAACAATCACCAATGGTGTGTTGTCAAAGATGCCGTCCAAGATAATTTATCTGCCGGACAGGTCAGCATCAAGATGTTGTACTTGGAAGGAGATTGAGTTCTGAATGGCGATCATCACGCCCTGCATTTTTTTAGGTGCGTGTGCATGGAACGTATGATCGGTGAAGACAGGGGGGAGCTTTACCATGCATAAAGTGTGTCTCTTGCATGCACAATATGTCTGTTTTCTGGGATAAGGCTTCTTGCCATAGTCTAGAACGCTTAAAAGGGGAGTTAAGGCCATTTGCATTGATGGTGGTGATACGTAATGACATATTAGTTAGTTATAGGCGGTGAGACGTGGATGCGGAGGAGAATCACTTCAGCAGTTTTAAGGTACTTGGGGGTAGGGGTAGGTGGGGAGGGAGGAGTGATACCTGTACCAGTGCTATCTACAATAAGAAGAACAGAATAGTAGGATATGCAATAGCACAAACTATATAGCACAATCAGCAATTAGAAAAAAAAAAAAAATTTATATATATAAAGATATATATCTATATATAAATGAACAAATAGCTGTAACAGGTGGGTGTGCACAAAGCCGTGTGCGTAGCACAGTTCATGTGCGGGGTGCGTGAGATTAGCACGACTAGAAGTCTCTTGAAAACTTCTGAAGAGAGAGACGGAGTACAAAATAAGTAAAAAAAAGTAAAATAAAACAATAAGGTGAAATTACTTCCAAATTCCTCGATACTTGAGGCTCTCCTTGGTACACAATGATATGAATCAGCCTGTTAAGTGGTTAACGGGGACATACAAAGCCAATCGGGGGAATTTTCCTCTATCATTTCAACGGTGTTTCAACATATGTAGGTCATCTAAATTCAGGTCTTCTGAGATGCGCTTCTCCAATGTGGGTTGGGCGGAAGAGGTGGAGGAAGAACCCAGTTTTGCAGTTGCTTGTAGCCATCTTTTGGAGTAGTTATGACGTTCAGTTTGCCATGGTGGGTGACTAATAGCTCTCTCAAAAGTGCCGTGATCGGCGCAAATTCTTTTCTGCGTTGGGAGGTTGCAGCCGACAGGTCTTGATAGAGAGATACTCCAGCATAGGGATGAGGGAGAGTGCGAGCTGATCTAGCCACATGGAGAAAACGTTCTTTGATGTGGTAGAAATGGATCCTTGTCAGAACATCCCTTGGGACTGTGTCAGGGAGATGGGCAGGTTTAGGGACCCTGTGTGCTCTATCCATGAGAAGATCGCTGGGGGTCAGGTCCGGTATTAACTTCAGAAAAAGTTTTTGTAGATAAGGAAGCAGATCTGTTGGTTTAACTGTTTCGGGGACCCCTCTTATCTTGAGATTATTTTGGCTGAGGGGAGCTTGTGAGGGGAGTGTGCAGGGGAATCTGCAGTGGCTCTTTTATCCCTGTCTGCTGGCGAGGCTGAAGAGGGCTGGGGAGGGGGTTACTCCATGTCAGCGAGGTTCTCCGACCCTTCTTCTGATTGTGCGGGAGGTGGGGGAGGTGAGCGGTTACTCTCCTCAGCGCCATCTTGCGAGTGCCTGCCCGTGGACAGCATGTAGAAATCTGTGAGGTGGCGCGGTCCCGGAGTACTGTTTTTAGTGCGGGTCATAGCCCGTTCGTGACTCTATGTTATGGGATGGTGAGCGGGACAGTTGCGGGTGGCCAAGATGCTGTGTGCCGCTGTAGAGAGCTGAGTATCAGCGGAGCTTCACAGCCGAGCGGCCATCTTCGGTAGCGGCCAGGACACGCTCCCAATATTTTGTTATTTTATTCTTTGGTTAATAAAATTGGCTGCTGTGGTATATAAAACCCATGTCACTCAGTCTGTGTCTTTATTCTAAATTTGTAAGGACCTAGGTTGACAAATCCTCTAGTCATGTTTTACACATTTTTTTTTTTTTTTGGTAGAGGTTTCAGTACTTCGGCATGCCCCTACAGGGATTATCATATTATATTTTATATACCAAACACTTAGCTTATTGCTTCCACTTAGACTTTTCTCAGTGGACACTCTGATTGGTATGCATGGTTTATTATGATTTTTTCAGTGCCATCACAAAGTAATCTAGAGCGATGTTGAGATGTATGAGCATTATGTGTCAGCAAAAATCCCCCCCACAAAACTGAGCACTAATCTGCATGCTTACCTCCAAGTACAAATCTGCCCCCCTGCTGAAATCCCCCCTCCGAGCATAAATCTTTGCCCCCATCCCCTAAATCCCCCCCAACACAAATATCCCTCCCTAAAAAAAGTCATGTCTCCTACCACAAATCCTCTACCCCTCAAAATTCCCTCCAAGTCCACATATCCTCCCCCTCAACCTCCTTGCAGCGCCCCCCCTCCTCACATGAACCCACAGAGCCCAGTGCAGCTACCCGTCCTGCCCACCCCTTGTCCCGGGCCTGCTTTTTTACACATGAACTTCCCCACTAGTGTAGCACATTGAGAGGGCGGTCTTGTATTTACACTAGTAATATTTGCATATTTGAGCCATTTTGAAGTTTTTTTTTTATTATGGTCTATTCCTCCATCAAGGAGAGTATCACCATCCTTTCATATGCATTTAATCAGATCAGGATTGAAAACATTTCTACCATGAGGGCTCGTTCACATCATACATGCATGAAAACTGATGGGAACTGAAGTGAAAACCGCATAGGTTTCACTTGCAGAGACATCAGTTTCACATCAGTTTTCATGCATGTTGACATAGGCGTGCACACGGGGTGTGCCAGGTGTGCCTAGGCACACCCTAATCCCCCCTGTGACAGCCAGGACTTTCTTCTAGGAAAAATGCTGGGTTTGCTAATGGACACTCAATGGCAGTGATAGTGCTGCCAGTGAGACAATTTTGATTGGTAAGTATACCCCCTAGCCTCCCCTTATGAGAACTGCAGCCACGGAGTAAGCTGACAGCTGGCTGCATTCCCAGATGCTCCCTCTATAGTGATCTCTTACTGTAGGTGGCGGAGTGATACAGCTGCACTCTGCCTGCCCTCCAGTGTCTCTTCTGCTGCCATAGGATAGGAGGTAAGCAGCATCTAGTGGGGAGCATGGGCGAATCTAGGAGGGTTGATTTCACTTAATTTTTAAAGACTCTGCCAGCAGAAATCCCCCCTCCTCCACACCGCCTGAACAGGAGAAGAGAAAGGGCTCGATCCTCTCTGGCTCCTCCAGCCCCCGTCCCCTCTCTGGCTCCTCCAGCCCCCATCCTCTGTGTCTGTCCCACCCACACTGTAATCCTTATGTGCAGCCTGTGTCTGAGAAAGGAGATGTGTGGGGGGTGGGAGAGTTTATGTACAGCAGCTGGAAGATCCATGGGGGCTGCTACACTGATTCTCCTGTGTGATCCTATAGATACCAGCTAGGTGAGTGAGCAGTCCCCCATCTTCCTCCCTCTCTCCCCCATCTGCCTCCCCCCTCCTCCAGGAGCTGCCAAGTTGCTTTCTTGTCCAGCTAGCACGTAGGGATGACTTAACTGTTAAGTCAAGGGGCACTGTGCCATGCTCTGATGTCAGGGGGCACTGTGCCATGCTCTGATATCAGGGGGTGCTGTGCCATGCTCTGATGTCAGGGGGCGCTGTGCCATGCTCTGATGTCAGGGGGCGCTGTGCCATGCTCTGATGTCAGGGGGCGCTGTGCAATGCTCTGATGTCAGGGGGTGCTGTGCCATGCTCTGATATCAGGGGGTGCTGTGCCATGCTCTGATGTCAGGGGGCACTGTGCCATGCTCTGATATCAGGGGGCGCTGTGCCATGCTCTGATGTCAGGGGGCGCTGTGCCATGCTTTGATGTCAGGGGGCGCTGTGCCATGCTCTGATGTCAGGGGGCGCTGTGCCATGCTCTGATGTCAGGGGGCGTTGTGCCATGCTCTGATGTCAGGGGGCGCTGTGCAATGCTCTGATGTCAGGGGGCATTTTGCCATGCTCTGATGTCAGGGGGCGCTGTGCCATGCTCTGATATCAGGGGGCACTGTGCCATGCTCTGATGTCAGGGGGCGCTGTGCCATGCTCTGATGTCAGGGGCACTGTGCCATGCTCTGATGTCAGGGGGCGCTGTGCAATGCTCTGATGTCAGGGGGCTCTGTGCCATGCTCTGATGTCAGGGGGCACTGTGCCATGCTCTGATGCCAGGGGGCACTGTGCCATGCTCTGATGTCAGGGGGCACTGTGTCATGCTCTGATGTCAGGGGACACTGTGCCATGCTCTGATGTCAGGAGGCACTGTGCCATGTTCTGATGTCAGGGGGCACTACTGTGCCATGCTCTGATGTCAGGGGGCACTGTACCATGCTCTGATGTGATGTAAGGGGCACTGTGCCATGCTCTGATGTGATGTTAGGGGACACTGTGCAATGCTCTGATGTCAGGGGGGCACTGTGCCATTCTCAGATGTAAGGAGGCACTGTGCCGTGCTCTGATGTCAGGGGGCACTGTGCCCCTCTGCGGGCAATCTGGTACTAATTGACACTGGCTGGCAGGGTCACGAACTGACACTGATGTCACTAGTGCAGTGATAATACAGTAATACAGTGATAATACTGTACACTGTACTAATGACACTGGCTGGGAAAGGGTTAACATCAAGGGGTTAACTGTGAGTCTAACAATGTGAAAAAGTGTGCTGCTTTTACTTACTAGTCTGGCTGTTTTTTCTCCCTGCTCTTCAGGGACAAGACAGGACCAGATCACTATTCCTATGTACACAGAGTTCTGTGTGTTTGGTTTGTGTGAAATATATTCACGTGCGTTTGAGCTTTTGTTTGGGGTGCACACCCTAATGCAATAGGCTGCGCACACCTATGCATGTTGACATCAGTTTTCATGTGTGTCAGTTATGTGCCCTGTTCACACCAATGTTGATGCCATGTCCGTTTTTTTCCCATGCAGAAAACTGCATACAGGTTGCAGATTCCTGTGCAGAAATAATCTGCATGTTGAGGTGTGAACAGGGCACGAGGCCTTAGTCCCTGGATCACACCATGGTGCAGAGACTCCAGTTTTTCTGCATGCGTTCTGCAAGGGCACAAAAAAAAATAATGGTTCTCTATGTGCCCTGTTCACACCACAACACTGGTATCACGTGTGGATTTTTTCTGTGCAGAAATCTTAAATGTGTATGCAGTTTTCCACAAGGAAAAAAACCTGACATGACATCAACATCGGTGTGAACAGGTCACACAACTGACACGCATAAAAATTGATGGGAACTGATGTGAAACTGATGTTTCTGCAAGTAAAATCTGCATTCCCTTCAGTTCCCATTATTTTTCACGCACGTATGGTGTGAATGAGCCCATAATCTTGCCTCAAGGTTACTTTTTTCTGTGGGCTGCATCACAGTCTTGTGATATTTAATCACACATATTTACCTCTGAATTCAGCACTTAATTTAATCCTGTGAACTTATTTTTACATTTACATATTCATCATCTTTGCTGGATTCCATTATATCTCATGAACCTACACAGACTAATCATATTATTCCCCTTTTCTCAGTTGGAGATCTTTTACCCACTCAAGTGAATCCTGTAAATAGACTCATCCCAGTTTATTGTGTCCCTATAGGTTACTTTATCAGCTTACATAGATTGTGGTAGTTTTGACCCCCTATCTTACACAATATTTCTGTTAAACATTTGTGTATTGTCCCTTTTTCCTTCTATGAATCTTGGACCTTTTCTCGTAATTTTTTATTGAATTTTACGATTGGGATTTAGTACGCAGGTTTATTATCATGGCACAATCTCAACGCCACCTAAGTTTTTCTTCTGTTTTTTAAGACATGTACTTTTTTTAGCTTTTTCGTACTACATATTTTAAAGTGAACACCAATAACTAAACAACATTGAAAAATGTAATCCTTAAATTTCTACACTTGTTCAATCATATTTTTGAAGCCTCCACATATATACAAATCGGATAATCTTAGATTTCATACCCTCCTCTGCCCCACTCAGATGCAATAAATAAATAAAAAAACACTCCCGCCTCCTGGGACCGCCTCCTGTTGAATGCCTGCTCTACGCTTTGACATTTCTTATATAGGTAAGGGGCGGAGCCACCTGGCTACATCACCCGGTGTCACCACCCCCTTATGACTTTATGGACTGGTGCATGCTGGGCCTGTGATGTCACAAGGGGCCCCTGGATGACATAGACATATAGAGCGTCAGTGCGGTCCAGCGTGCTCAGACGCTCACATTTCCGGCTGCAAGGCTACAGGAGGCACACTTTACAGGTGCACACAGCCTTTGGAGGGACACAGAGCTGACGGTCGCATGTAAGGTGGGACAGACATTCTCCTAGGCAGCATTTATTAAGGAAACACTAGACTGGGCATTTGGTAGCAGGGCTTTTGCCGGACTACATCGCTCAGCAGGCAGTGTTCATTTTGTGATACCTTCACCTTGTTGCTTTGAACTATGGGTAGAAGAGGTTCAAATACCCCAAGAACCAGAGGCTCTAGGGGATCTCCTTCAGGTTCTGAGGACCCCCTTTCTGCAGCATCCCCCCCGAGGGGTCAGGGACGGCTAGCCAGGGAGAGCCATTGGGGTCAGGGGCTACACCTGCTTCTGGCACTTTAGCCCCTGTATACATTATATAGGAGGTTTTTTCCTCAATCATTAATGGTTTAGAGGAAAGATTAATGGCCATAGTTGCATCTTCACTCAGTGGAAGAAAACGCACTAGGTCTTCCTCTGTTTCCCAGGACCCTCAGGCAGAGGAGCGCTGGGATAGAGGAGAAGAATCCCTTTCAGAGGATCGGGATGGGACGGATGATTCCTCTTCTGAGGAATCAGGTGGTCTTCGGCTTCCCAGGAGGAGAAGGTCTTAGTACAGATCCTCGCTGGATTGGTCCGCTCCACATTTAAGTTGCCCGTATCTGAATCAGTTAAAGAACCCTCTCCTGTGGATAAAAAGATGGAGTCCCTGTTAAAGGATGTTTTCTCCTTAGCAAGTTCAGTCGCTCAACCTGCAGTAGCAGCGATTGGAGTCTCTCAATACTTAAGAGACCATGTTAAGCACGTCATCAAAGTTCTACCTGAACAGCAGGCCCAGGGGTTGGCTAACCTTCCAGCGGCCTTATGTTTTGCTGTTGACGCCATCAGAGATTCTATCAGGCAAACCTCTCGTTTTTCACTTGGGTTGGTGCATATGCGTAGAATCTTATGGTTGAAGAATTGGTCAGCTGAAGCACCATGTAAGAAGCTTCTGGCTGGGTTTCCATTTCGTGGTGCAAGGTTGTTTGGAGAAGACTTGGATAATTATATCCAAAGGATCTCTTACCTGTTAAGAAAAGGAGTAAGCGACCCTCTTTCAAACTGACTCTTTCCCCAGTGCCAGGGGCGTCAGCCTCCAGGCAGTCACGATGTCCTCCTCCGTCTGGGTCAAGAAACAAGAGTCAACCCCAGGGACAAAGGAAGTCCTGGGGGAAGAAGTCTACTAGACAAGACACTAAGGCCTCTTTTTGAAGGGGCGCCCCCGCTCGCTCGAGAGGGGGGAAGACTGCTAAAGTTCTCAAAGCTCTGGCAGGAGGACTTCCAGGACAGATGGGTAATCTCTACGGTAACCTTAGGTTACAAACTGGAGTTCCAAGATTTCCCTCTCCTCTTTTCCTCAGATCAAAGGTCCCCAGAGATCCAGAGAAAAAGCAGTCGCTCCTTCTAGCATTAGAGCCGCTTTTGTCGCAAGAGGTCATTATGGTGGTTCCCACGAAGGACCAAGGATTGGGCTTCTATTCCAACCTTTTAGGGTCCAAAAGCCAGATGGGGATGTCAGACCCATTCTGGATCTAAGGGATCTGAATCGATTCCTAAGGATTCGGTCCTTTCGCAGAGAATCAATTCAGACAGTAGTCACCATCCTGCAGGGAGGAGAATTTCTGGCACCGATAGACATCAGAAATGCATATCTGCATTCCTGCTCATCAACAGTTCTTGTGCTTCGAGATAGGAGGGCGCCATTTCCAGTTTGTGGCTCTGTCTTTCAGACTAGCCACTGCACCTCAAATGTTGACAAAATCTTGGCTCCTCCTCAGGCCAGATTAAGGGCTCAAAGTATAAATGTCATAGCATACCTAGACGACCTGCTCTTGATAGACCGGTAGCCTGTTTGAACGGAAACTTGAGGACCACAGTCAAGTATCTGGAATACCTAGGTTGGAGCCTCAACCTAGAAAGATCTTTCCTAAAACCAGTAAGAAGACTAGAGTATTTGGGTCTGATCATAGATACAAGCCAGGAAAGAGGTATTTTTACCTCAGGCAAAGATCACTGCCTTAAGGGAGCTGATTCTGGTAGTCAGGGCCAAGAAGGGTTCTTCTGTCTGCCTTTGTATGAGGCTGCTGGGAAAGATGGTAGCTTCGTTCGAGCAGTTCCCTATGCTCAGTTTCATTCAGGACTGTTGCAACACAGTATCCTGTCGGCCTGGAACAAGAGGGTTCAGGCATTAGATTTTCCAATGCACCTGTCTCATGCAGTGCGTCAGAGCCTCAATTGGTGGTTAATACCCGAAAGCTTGCAGAAAGGGAAATCCTTTCTACCGGTCACCTGGACAGTGGTAACGATGGATGCCAGTCTTTCGGGTTGGGAAGCAGTTCTGGAACAGTCTGCGGTCCAAGGGGTATGGTCCAAAACCGAGAGGACTCTACCCATCAACATCCTGAAGATCCGTGCGGCATATCTAGCCCTAAAGGCCTGGACTCTCAGGCTACAGGGTTGCCCAGTCAGGATCCAGTCTGACAATGCCACAGCAGTGGCTTATATCAATCATCAGGGAGGCACCAGGAGCCGAGCTGCTCAAAGAGAGGTGAACCAGATCTTAGTCTGGGCAGAGAAGCAGGTGCCATGCATATCTGCAGTCTTCATTCCAGGGATAGAAAACTGGCAGGCAGACTATTTAAGTTGCCAGCAGTTACTCCCAGGGGAATGGTCTCTGCATCCCGACGTCTTTTGGGCCATATGCCAAAGATGGGGGGTTCCAGATGTAGACCTCTTTGCATCCCGATTCAACAAAAAGATAGACAGATTTGTGGCAAGGGCTAAGGATCCTCTTGCATGCGGGACAGATGCGTTGGTGATTCAGTAGCATCGGTTCTCACTGGTTTATGCATTCCCGCCTATTCTGCTATTGCCATGACTCCTTCGCAGGATCAGGCAGGAAAGTCAGTACTTCTGCTAGCGCCCGCTTGGCCCAGGAGGACTTGGTATGCAGAAATAGTAAGGATGGCAGTGGGTTCCTCGTGGACCCTACTGTCACACACAGACCTGTTATCTCAGGGTCCAGTGTTCCATCCTGCCTTACAGACGCTAAATTTAACGGTTTGGCTATTAAAACTCACGTTCTGAAGAGCCGTGGGCTTTCAGGTCCTGTGATATCTACCTTGATCAATGCAAGGAAGCCAGCTTCCAGAGTAATTTATAATAGAGTCTGGAAAGCTTATGTATCCTGGTGTGAATCCAGGGGTTGGCATCCCAGAAAAGATGTGATTGATAGAATTCTTGATTTTCTACAATTGGAATTAGAGATGAAGCTGGCCTTGAAAACCATCAAGGGCCAGGTCTCGGCCTCATCAGTATTATTTCAACGGCCACTTGCTTCACATTCTTTGGTCCGAAACTTTATGCCGGGGGTGACGCGTCTTAATCCTCCGGTTAAGGCGCCCCTAAACCCCTGGGACTTGAATTTGGTTCTGTCTGTGTTACAGAAACAGCCTTTTGAACCAATACATCAGATTCCCTTGGTCTTGTTGACAAGAAAGTTAATTTTTCTGGTAGCCATCTCTTCTGCTAGAAGAGTATCTGAATTAGCAGCTCTTTCCTGTAAAAGAGCCTTATTTGATTGTACACAAAGATAGAGTGGTATTGCGCCCTCATCCTAGTTGTTTACCGAAGGTGGTTTCAGATTTTCATCTAAACCCAGACATTGTTCTGCCTTCCTTTTTTCCTGATCCCTGTTCTCGGAAGAAAGGTCCATTCTTTGGATGTAGTAAGAGCAGTCAAAGCTTATCTGGAAGCAACTGCTCAAGTGCGCAAAACGGATGTTTTGTTTGTGCTGCCAGAAGGTCCCAATAGAGGACAGGCAGCGTCAAGATCTGCCATTTCTAAATGGATTCGACAGATGATTATTCAAGCTTACGGTTTGAAACAGAAGATTCCTCCATTTCAGATCAAGGCACATTCCACAGGGGCTATTGGTGCTTCTTGGGCGGTGCATCGCTGGGCCTCTATGGCTCAAATCTGCAAGGCCGCAACCTGGTCTTCAGTTCATACATTCACCAGATTTTATCAGGTGGATGTGAGAAGGCATGAGGATATCGCCTTTGGGCGTAGTGTGCTGCAGGCAGCGGTACAAGGTCCTCAGGTCTGATTACACTCTACTTGGTTGTGGTTCCCCTCCCCTCAGATAGCATTGCTCTGGGACATCCCATCAGTAATTACTGAGGCTCTGTGTCCCGTGATGTACGAGAAAGAAAATATGATTTTTTATAACAGCTTACCTGTAAAATCCTTTTCTTTTGATGTACATCACGGGACACAGAGGTCCTGCCCCTCTTCTAATACACTTATATTGCTTGGCTACAAAACTGAGGTATCCCTGCAAGGGGAGGGATTATATAGGGGGTTGAACTTCCTGTTTAGGGTGTGACCAGTGTCCAATCACCTAGTGATACCCTATATAACCCATCAGTAATTACTGAGGCTCTGTGTCCCATGATGTACATCAAAAGAAAAGGATTTTACAGGTAAGCTGTTATAAAAAATCCTATTTTTTTCACTTTCTTGATTTTATATTGTTTGCAAAGTGAAACCACCTCATTCACTAAGCTCTGGGAAAATACCCTTGCAAAGTTCAACTTCACTTTCAAAGTCAACAGCCTTTTTGCCTTTAGTAAACCAACCCCATTGTCTTACCAGTTCAAGGAACAACAAGCAAACACAAACATGTTATTTCAGTGACAATAGCTTGTCAAGCACCCCCCAGAGGACCTAATGTAATTAAACATAAATTGTGACCTCCTATTGACTGCAATGTAATTCAATTTAAAAATCCTAGTGCAGCACCCTCCAGTGTGTGCTACTAGAAGGGAGATTAGGCAAACTATAGTCTAGCCCAGGGATAAACCTGAGTCACTGGATCTAGGTCAGGGTTATTAGAGGCCAGGGCTGGATGACTCATAGCAGCTCTCTGATGCCCCCACTCTGTTTATAGAATGTTGGAGAATATTCTGGAAGATAGTATACGAAAGCTAGGAGGGTTTGCTTTGAATATTTAGGGGTCCTTAGCCAATCCCCAGGTTGGGGGCCTGTCAGGGAACTAATGAGCCATGCCAGCAGAGGAGTTAAGTGGCAGAAGGACAAGCAGTGTTGAAGAGAGTTTGTCGTGACCCTTGAGGGACCCCTGCCAGGAGGGGTTTTACCTCGGACTGGAGCTCGGGAGGCTGACCTGGAAGGATCCCATTACAGGAGTGGGAAGAGAAAGCAACCAGGTGGGCTGGTGGCAGCCAGGTGAGCTAGCATTACTGCAAGCAGTAGAACTGTCTACATAGAGGCAGAAGGTTGTGTGAGATGCTGTTCACTCCACATTGCAAATTTACCAAGGGACTGTTCCTAGCCTGTAATGGGCTATTGCTGAACTAACTAGGGACTGTTAGTTCCCCCAGGAATAAACCAGCAGGAGATGTACAATGGAACCAAGTTTGTGCAGGTGGAAGGAAGAAGAGGAATATGTAAATAAGGAGGTCTCTGGTTTTAGTTGTCCCTGGTTTTAATTGTTGGACATTTTCAAGTTGGGTATCCCATAATCCCTTAACCAGGGTCATCTTAATGCAAGGGCACTCCTGGGCACTGCCCAGGGGCCCCAGGTGCATAGGGCCCCGCAATAATCTTACATTACATCATATTTACCAACTGTCTGGGACATTCATGCTTTTTACTAAACTGTCCCGAGATGGCCGTGTCCCAGGAAGCATCCCAGAACCTATACTGTGCCTTCCTGATCCCAGTATTGTGCCCTCCTGACCCCTCCTGTACTGTGCCCTTTGTGTTGATTAGTCTTTGATTTATGGAATGTTTTCTTTTTGTAAAATTTATTTTATTGAAAGTACTAATGAATCTATGTTTAATTCTATCAACTATTTATACTTTATTTCTTGAAAGTAGGTGCATAAATTGGGGCAAGCTGGTAGGGGCCCCAGAGCATTACTTTGCTCAGGGGCCCATGATGCTATTAAGTCGGCCCTGCCCTTACCCCATTTAAGTTATCATCCCCTAATAAAACAACAAAAACACAAGCCAAAGGTCTGATCACTGTGTCTGGCTACAAGAAGGAGATGCTGTGTGACTGGCTGTGCAGTAATGGGGAACCCTGCCATTAGCAAATCCTACAGGGGTAGTGCTACACTAGTATGACAATTTTATTTTTTTTTTTCAAAAAGTTTTTATTGAGATATAAAAAACAAAAATATTGACAAACAAACAAAAAAAAAACATTTGTAAGGACATTTTACAGTTTACAGAATATTTTTTGAGAGCAAGGTAACGATCTAGGGGTTGTAGCCATACATACCAGGGTGAGATATTTAAAGGAGATGTACATAGCACAACCGGGCAAAAATTGTCAACAAAAGAAGATACCTGGATGGATCTGCTTACATTATCTCTTAACAGTAAACCCCTATGTTTGCAGGAGGAAGTGAGGGGGAACAACTGGAAGTGGGAGGGGTGGTTGGGGTGGAGTAAAAGGGGATGGAGGTATAATAGGTAGTGTTAACTTCGTAGATAGCCTGTGGAGAGACAAAACTGTGGAGGCCGAAACTGGATGGAGCTAAAGACCATTGGTTGTGGGTTTTCCATTGGGAGGGTCTGTGTCTCCTAGATTTGAAGGTAAAGTTCTGTAATATGAGAACGTAAATTGATTGAGGTTGGCTAGTTCTTCTGGAGAGAGTGCTGAAAGCATAAAGGTTTGCCATCTGGAAAAGAAGCGAGAGCAGGATTTGTCATGTTTGAAATCGGTGTTAAGTCAGTCCTTAAATAGTAGAAGGAGCTCTCGTTTGATTTTAGCGATGGTAGGAGGTTGAGATGAAGTCTAGCGTTTCAATATAATTCTCAGTGCAAGTAGGAGGCAGATCAAAGACCAGTCCTTGTGAGAGGGGGGCTCATTGGAGATTCCACTGGTATTCTTATTGGTAATTTGAGACCATGGCAGCAGTTGGGGGTCCCAGTGACCAAAGATGAGCAGCAGCGGGTCCTCAGGTAACTTTAGTAGGGTAATTTCCGGATCCGGGAAGTCTTTTTTCCAGTTGGCTACAGATGAGGATGACAAAGGGGGAATGGTCTCTCGTAGAAGAGGTTGGTAGATGTCAGAGATTTTATATGAGCCGTCCAGGAGCATTTGGTCTGTAATGTTAGGTTTAAACCTCTTGTTTCTCTCTTTGCATGCGGCCTTTAAGAATGCAATGCATTGACCATAGTGGAAAGCATGGGCTTGGGGAAGAGAAAAAGATTCCGCAATGGTTGAGAAGGGAAGAGGATGTCCTGATTCCGTGTCACATAGGGAAGAAAATTTTGTGAGGCCTTTTTCCTGCCAGTCAATGAAGGGGTGGTCAAGTTCAGGGGGGAAACTAGGATTCCCTTGAATTGGTAGGTGGCTAGACATGAAAGGAGACAGCTTGAGGAGTTTCCTGACTTCTCTCCAGGCTATAGCTGTGTCTCTCAGGAGGAGGTTGTGTTGGTACGGAGGGGGGACTGATTTCCATTTGCAGTGGAGAAGGGCTACTAAGGAGTAGGGGTGAGCCATTTCAGTTTCCATGTGATAGTTGGAATAGCGGGAGGATCGTGTTATCCAGTCCAGGCTAGTTCTTAATAAACATGCCAAGTTATAAGTCCTAACATTTGGGAGAATAATTCCCCCTTTGTGTCCGGGAAGATGTAATGTTTTCAAGGCTATACTTGGTCTTTTGTTTTGCCATAGGAATTTTGAAATGGCTGAATTTAGAAGTTTGATATCTTTGTGTTGCAAAAGTTGAGGAATAGTTTGCATCGGGTATAGCAGTCTTGCAAAACGAACCATTTTTACTAGATGACATCTTCCCAGGAGCGAGAGGGGCAGATCCATCCAGTTAGCTAGTTCCTGAGATATTTTAGTGATCAGTGGGGGGTAACTGAGGTGGTGTAAAGAGGAGGGTAGTTTCCCTATTTTGATTCCTAGATAGGTGATGTGGGATTTGGCTACTGAAAAGATGGAGTGTTGGGCCCAGGGTTGATTGGAGAGGGTACCTATAGGAAGGATTTCGCTCTTGCTATAATTGATACGTAGGCCTGAGTAGGATCTAAATTCATCGAAAATCTTTTTGATAGTGGACATGTTGGAGGAGGGGTCGGATGAGAATATAAGGACATCATCCGCAAAAAGGGAGGTGCTTAAGTTGTGTTTATCAATTTTGATGCCATGTAGTGGGGATGACTGGGCTAGATATCTGGATAAAGGTTCAAGTGCAATGTTGAAAAGGAGCGGGGACAGTGGACAGCCTTGCCGCGTACCTTTGTGGAGGCGGAAGTTCTCTGTAAGTAGGCCTGCCGCCACCAGCCTAGCTGCAGGGGCTGTATACATGGTGTTGATAAGATGGCAGAAGGGGCCTGTGAATACCATTTTTGACATGGCCAAGGAGAGCCATTCGAAGCTGACATTATAGAAGGCTTTCTACCGCATCTAACGTGATGATGGCGTAGTCTCCGCTTGGGTTATGTTTAGCGTGTTCTAAGGCCAACATGACTTTGTGTATGTTCAGGGTAGTGGTCCTGCCAGATTGGGCAGGGTGAATCAGTGAGGGGATGATAGCAGTGAGTCTAGTGGCAATGATCTTAGATAAGATTTTGACATCTAGATTCAGCAGTGAAATTGGTCTATAGGAGCCTGGGTCCTAGGGGGTCTTTACCTTTCTTAGAGAGTAATTTAATAAAGGCCTGCCGGACCATATACCATTGTATACCATGTGAAGAGTGGGTTCTGTGATATTTTGTAGAGTTTTGTAGAATTCACTAGTGAATCCGTCAGGGCCAGGGGCGTTGGAGGGAGTTAGGTTGCGGATGGTGGTTGAGAATTCGGAGAGAGAGATGGGAGCATTGAGAGCTTCTAGTTGTAGGGGAGGGATTTTGGGCATGTCAATTTTCTGTAGAATGTGCTATTTGTTTATCTATGGGATCAGGGGTGTATAAAGCTGAGTAGTATTTGAGCATGGTATTGTTTATTGTTTGCGGTATGGAGTATATGTTGCCGATGGTGTCTAATATGGGTAATATGGGTCAGGCGGAAGGGGCCCTTGCAGAGTCTGGCTAAAAGTTTGGCTGCTTTATTTCCGAATTTATGAAGAGTGGTGTCCAAGTGTGCTTTTTTGGTTAATTCAAGGGTGTCTGCCCATGAATCGAAAGCCTTCTTGGCTGCCTGCCATTCGTTTCTACTGTCAGAGGAGTCCTTGGTGATCAGGAAGCGTTATGCCTGATGTAGTCATGCGCTGGCTAATTTGTAGTTTGTTAAAGTGTTCCGTTTAAAGGAGGTGGCATAGGAGATGATCCGTCCCCTAAGGTATGCTTTTCCGGCATCCCAGAAGAGATTCGAATCACCAATGTGGGGTGCGTTAGCCTCGGAATATTCAGACCAAGCTTTCTCCATGAACTGTTGGAAATCAGTGTTATTGTGTAGGTAGGAAGGGAATCGCTAGATTTTGGGTGGGGAGGTAGATCTAGGTTATCGAGTGCCACCTCGATAGGATCATGGTCAGAGATGGCAATGTCATGTATGGTTGCCCCGGACAGCATAGGGACTAGGTTGTCGGAACCAAAGAAGTAGTCGATCCTGGTGAGGACCTGGTGGGGATTAGAGAAAAAGGTGAATTCCCTGTCAACTGGGTGTGAGAGTCGCCAAAGGTCTTGGAAGTGTAGGGAATCCATAGAGGATGCGAAATACGTAGGGGTGGTAGGATCAGATCCTGCCCTGGGGCGTTTGGGTGGTGATCTGTCATCAGTCTGATGGAGAATATCATTGAAGTCTCCTCCAATTAAGTGTGGAAGGTGTGTGTTGCTAAGTAGCCATGTAGAGAGTTTGCTATAGAACTATTTGTTGTGATTATTAGGGGCGTAAACATTAGATATTACTAGGTCCTTGGAACCTATTTGGATATGTGCTGATAGAAGACGTCCCTGGGTGTCTACTTTGACGGATAGGACTGTGCAGGGGAGATTTTTGTGTATCAGCAGAAGAACTCCTGCTTTACGTCCAACAGCATCTGAGCCTATGACCATGCCCACCCATAGCTTTTTCATACGGTGGAAGTCTTTGGATAATAAGTGAGATTCCTGGAATAGGGTGATGTCAGTTTTAAATCTTTTAAGATGTCTGAGGATCTTCATTCTCTTGTTAGGGGATCTAAGGCCTTTTACGTTCCAGGAGACTATTTTCATATTGGGGGGCAGAAAGAAGGACTTGTGCCACTGTTGTAGATTTATCACTGTGCAGGTGGTTATGTGAAGTAGTTTTTATATCAGGAGGAGGATAGGTTCTGGTCTCGTGGTAGTAGCGTAGTGGAGGGGAGTCTGGGGTATTGCATGGGCCCCGGGCTTTTGGAGAAGGGGGGGAATAGAGGTAGGAGGGGGAAACTTGAAAAAAGAACATAACAATCAATCATGTGAACTTCTCTTTTTTCCGCATGGGGTCACTATGTAGATCAGCTCCCAATACAGGACCCTATTGGAGTGGCATAAGAGCACCCTATATAGCGAGAAGAGTATGCTCGGCTGCCTGGGGTCATGTAAGGGGGAAGACCTAGTGCTTCAGGGATGTGCCTGGTGCAGAATTCAGAGAGAGCCTGCGTTTGGAGTGATTCTGGGACACCCACGAATCGCAGGTTGCTCCTTCTGAACCTATTCTCTAAATCGTCCGATTTTTGGATGATGTATTGATTGGTCTTATCCTGCATTTGTTCAGTGGCCTGAGCCTGGTAGAGCTCCTCTTCCATGCCAGATAAGCGGTGCTCTAAATCATTTAGTCTGGTGGTGTGCTCCCCTAGCTGGGACTTGATTTGTTTCATCCCTGCGTTCACTGCTTTCTCCACAAAGGCAGCAATCATGGGGGATAACAGAGCTGCCAAAGCCTGTGCTATGCGCTCCGTGCTGTTGTCTCCTGTGAGTAATGGAGCAGAGGCCTGTGGAGAGATGGCCTGTGTAGCGGAGGTGTGTGGGGAGAAGGGATGAGACGAACACCCCCCTGTTCGGTTCGCACCAGAACATGCGAACAGGAAAAAAGTTTGTTCAAACATGCGAACACCGTTAAAGTCTATGGGACACGAACATGAATAATCAAAAGTGCTAATTTTAAAGGCTTATATGCAAGTTATTGTCATAAAAAGTGTTTGGGGACCTGGGTCCTGCCCCAGGGGACATGGATCAATGCAAAAAAAAGTTTTAAAAACGGCCGTTTTTTCAGGAGCAGTGATTTTAATAATGCTTAAAGTCAAACAATAAAAGTGTAATATCCCTTTAAATTTCGTAGCTGGGGGGTGTCTATAGTATGCTTGTAAAGGGGTGCATGTTTCCGTGTTTAGAATAGTCTGACAGCAAAATGACATTTCAAAGGAACAAAGCCATTTAAAACTACTCGCGGCTATTGCATTGCCGGTCTGACAAAACACATAGAAGTTCATTGATAAAAACGGCATGGGAATTCCCCACAGGAGAACCCCGAACCAAAATTTAAAAAAAAAATGACGTGGGGGTCCCCCTAAATTCCATACCAGGCCCTTCAGGTCTGGTATGGATATTAAGGAGAACCCCGGCCAAAATTAAAAAAAAAATGACGTGGGGGTCCCCCTAAATTCCATACCAGACCCTTCAGGTCTGGTATGCATTTTAAGGGGAACCCTGCGCCAAAAAACCCCCAAAAAACGGCGTGGGGTCCCCCCAAAAATCCATACCAGACCCCTATCTGAGCACGCAACCAGGCAGGCCGCAGGAAAAGAGGGGGGGACGAGAGAGCGCCCTCCCTCCTGAACCGTACCAGGCCACATGCTCTCAACATTGGGAGGGTGCTTTGGGGTAGCCCCCCAAAACACCTTGTCCCCATGTTGATGAGGACAAGGGCCTCATCCCCACAACCCTGGGCGGTGGTTGTGGGGGTCTGCGGGCGGGGGGCTTATCAGAATCTAGAAGCCCCCTTTAACAAGGGGACCCTCAGATCCCAGGCCCCCCCTGTATGAAATGGTAAGGGGGTACAAAAGTACCCCTACCATTTGACTAAAAAACTGTCAATAATGTTAAAAATGACAAGAGACAGTTTTTGACAATTCCTTTATTTAAATGCTTCTTCTTTCTTCTATCTTCCTTCATCTTCTTCTTCAGGTTCTTCTGGCTCTTCCGGTTCTTCCTCCGGCGTTCTCATCCAGCATCTCCTCTGCGGCATCTTCTATCTTCTTCTCCTTGGGCCGCTCCGCACCCATGGCATGGGGGGAGGCTCCCGCTCTTCTCTTCATCTTCTTCTCTTCTTCATCTTCTTCTTCATCTTCTTCTCTGCTTCATCTTCTTCTCTTCTTCATTTTCTTCTTCAGGCCGCTCCGCATCCATGCTGGCATGGAGGGAGGCTCCCGCTGTGTGACGGTGTCTCCTCGTCAGGTGGTTCTTAAATAATGGGGGGCGGGGCCACCCGGTGACCCCCCCTCTGACGCACGGTGACTTGACGGGACTTCCCTGTGACATCACGGGGAATGCCACAGGGAAGTCCCGTCGTGTCCTGTGCGTCAGAGGGGGCGGGGTCACTGGGTGGCCACGCCCCCCATTATTTAAGAACCGTCAGAAGAGGAGACGCCGTCACACAGCAGGAACCTCCCTCCATGCCAGCATGGATGCGGAGCGGCCCGGAGAAGAAGATGAAGAAGAGAAGAAGAGAAGAAAAGAAGAAGATAAAGAAGAAGATGAAGAAGAGAAGAAGATGAAGAGAAGAGCGGGAGCCTCCCCCATGGAATGGGGGCGGAGCGGCCCAAGGAGAAGAAGATAGAAGATGCCGCGGAGGAGATGCTGGAAGAGAATGCCGGAGGAAGAACCAGAAGAACCAGAAGAAGAAGAAGATGAAGGAAGATAGAAGATGAAGGAAGATAGAAGAAAGAAGAAGCATTTAAATAAAGGAATTGTCAAAAACTGTCTCTTGTCATTTTGAACATTTTTGACAGTTTTTTAGTGAAATGGTAGGGGTACTTTCGTACCCCCTTACCATTTCACACAGGGGAGGGCCGAGATCTGGGGGTCCCCTTGTTAAAGGGGGCTTCCATATTCCGATAAGCCCCCCGCCCGCAGACCCCCACAACCACCGGCCAGGGTTGTGGGGATGAGGCCCTTGTCCTCATCAACATGGGGACAAGGTGTTTTGGGGGCTACCCAATGTTGAGGGCATGTGGCCTGGTACGGTTCAGGAGGGGGGGTGCTCTCTCGTCCCCCCCCTCTTTTCCTGCAGCCTGCCAGGTTGTGTGCTCGGATAAGGGTCTGGTATGGATTTTTGGGGGGACCCCACACCATTTTTTTTTAAATTTTGGCGCAGGGTGCCCTTTAAAATCCATACCAGACCTGAAGGGTCTGGTATAGATTTTGAGGGGGACCCACGCCATTTTTTTTTTAAATTTTGGCTGGGGTTCCCCTTAATATCCATACCAGACCTGAAGGGCTTGGTATGGAATTTAGGGGGACCCCCACGTCATTTTTTTTTTTGGCCGGGGTTCCCCTTAATATCCATACCAGACCTGAAGGGCCTGGTATGGAATTTAGGGGGACCCCCACGTCATTTTTTTTAAAATTTTGGTACGGGTTCCCCTGTGGGGAATTCCCATGCCGTTTTATCAATGAACTTCTATGTGTATTGTCGGACCGGCAATGCAATAGCCGCGAGTAGTTTTAAATGGCTTTTTTCCTTTGAAATATCATTTTGCTGTCAGACTGTTCTAAACACGGGAAACATGTGCCCCTTTACAGGCATACTATAGACACCCCCCCAGCTATGAAATTAAAAAGGGATATTACACTTTTATTGTTTGACTTTAAGCATTATTAAAATCACTGCTCCTGAAAAAACAGCCGTTTTTAAAACTTTTTTTTTGCATTGATCCATGTCCCCTGGGGCAAGACCCAGGTCCCTAAACACTTTTTATGACAATAACTTGCATATAAGCCTTTAAAATTAGCACTTTTCATATCTCCCATAGACTTTTAAAGGGTGTTCCGCGGCATTCGAATTTGCCGCGAACACCCCAAATTGTTCGCTGTTCGGCGAACTTGCGAACAGCCAATGTTCGAGTCGAACATGTGTTCGACTCGAACTCGAAGCTCATCCCTAGTGGGGAGGAGGCATGTAAGGATGAGGCATGTAAGAAGGCTTGAGGGACCGAGCAGCCGCTTACCTCCATTTTGGCCGGCTGTAATTGAACAGGAGGCTCCGTGAAGGCCAAAACTGGGGCCCCAATTTGTGGCTGGGCCGGCGGCGCCGTCAGGGCTGTGTGCGATCGGGCACCGGTTTTGTCCACAAACCGGTCCATGTGTAGGCGGCAGTTACCCGGAGGTGCCTGTGGGTGTTTGGGGCGGCTCAGGCTGAATTTTCAGGCCGATTTGGGGTACATGCTGCGGGAGCCGAGGAGAGGAGCAGCTATTCCATGTGGTGCCAGAACCGGAAGTTTACAATCAAACCATATCAATGTATATTGAAATATTTCCTGTAATGTCCATGTTATGTTTTTTTTTCTTTCAGAGATCAACTTCAGGAGACAGAAATGCGCCTAAGGTCATCCATCAAGCAAATTTTGAAATGTGATTTTGAACAGGAAAACGTAACTTCCCCGGTGCTACTACCACTTGCTGATTGAGTTATCAGTGTATCAATACTGGAAATGATCAGTAAAAATGAAGATGAATACATGAAGAATCTGGAGAAGACAATAAAGCTGCTAAAACCCGGAGGCCAACTGTTACTTATTGCGGCATTAGATACAACTTACTGGTTTGCTGGAGCAGAACGGTTCCATTGTTTTAAATGTAATGAGGAGTTTGTGAAAAACGCCTTTGGTAAGCTGGGTTTAGTAATTGATTACTATACAGTGAAGAGGAGATGCAATGTCAGCGATTTCACTGATTATAAAGCTGTTCTATTCATTGTTGGACGCAAAGGGGAGTAGATGATTTGAGCCAATAACATTAATCTGGAGCCAAATCGAGCCAAATAGAATTATGTTGCCCTCCGGGTTTTTATGGCAGTCAGAAATCACAGCAGCTGCGCTAAAGTCAGCAATGTTATTTTGCATCAATCTGTGTTAAATTGTGTTAACAAATATCACTATCTTAATAAAGGTCATTCACAATATAAATGTGTGTTGACTTGTCTTGGAGCAATATTGTAAACCTTTTATGTATACAATATATCTTTTTATCTATTTATTGATAACCAACACATTTCAGGACATTTACTGTGTGCCTTTCGTCAGAATATAGATAAAGAATATATAAAAATACAATATCAGATACAGTATATGGGCAATATATTAAAAAACATAAACAATTAACATTATCAGGTTCAATACCTAAACATTATTAAAAGTTTGTGAGGAGAAAAAATATAGAAGAGATTAAATTGATAAGTGTTGTACAAGATGGCAGGGATGGGTCCTGGATGGCAGCTATATTTCCCCACTATTTGGGTTGTGTTCCATTTAACCACTTGCTTACTGGGCACTTTTACCCCCTTCCTGCCCAGGACAATTTCCAGCTTTCAGTGCTGTCACACTTTGAATGACAATTCGATTGACAATTCAGAGCGGTCATGCTACACTTTACCCATATAGCTTTTTTATCATTTTTTTCATATAGAGTCTTTTGGTGGTATTTAATCACCACTGGGTTTTTAATTTTTTTGTAAACAAACGAAAAAAGACCGAACATTTTTCAAAAAGATTTTTTTTTTCATAGTTAGTTATAGAATTTGGCAAACTTTTTCTCCTTCACTGATGGCCATTATTATGCTGCACTGATGGGCACTGATGAGGCGGCACTGATGGGCACTGATAGATGGTACTGATGTGCATTAATAGGTGGCACAGATGGGAACTAATAGGTAGCACTGGTGGACACTGATGAGACTCCCCTGATTGGTGGCACTGATGGGCACTGATAGGTGGCACTGATGGGCTCTGATAGGTGGCACTGATAGGTGGCACTGATAGGTGGCACTGGTGGGCAACACTGATAGGTGGCACTGATGGGCACTGGTAGGCAACACTGATAGGTGGCAGTGATGAGGAGGCACTGATGGTCACTGATTGGCAGCACTGGTGGGCAATGTTGGGACTGCATTGATAATCAGTACACTGATAATCAATGCCCTTATTATTAGTGTTGATGTCCCTTTAACACAAGCTGGTTTTTGGCTTCCTTCTTCTCTCCTAGCACTGTCAGTGTGAGGAAAGAAACACAGATAACCGGCTTGTGTTTACATCCGTGATCAGCTGTCATTGGACACAGCTGATCACGTGGTAAAGTGCTATGATTGGCCCTTTACCCCAAACTGTGATCAGTGAGTCTAAACCCAAGGGAGAGAAGAGGACTGACTTATGGTCCCCTCTGGTTTGATAAGTCTTCATTTGGGACCCAAAATTTGGAGTTTCAGAGAGATATTTGGGTGAGAAAGAACTTCCATCCCTCATTACAGGGACTTTTACCCTGAAAGGATTCACCGTTTGCATCTGAGTCCAGAAAAGGAGGAGGAAACACTCAGTGCCAGTCTGTGAGGTGAAGTAGAGATGAACACAACTAAATGGACAATGTGGGCTAGCGCGTGGCCGAGACAAGGTTGCAGAACTCTGATGACCTTCTCTTTGGGACCCTTTAGGCATCCAGGAGATTTCAAAGACCCTGTTAATGTAGAAGTGTGACTGGCAGTGAGCCGAGCGTTTATGTTTTGTACCAACAATTGATCGACATTTTTTGCTTCCGGAGGACAAGCTGTTTTTTTCTGTTGGCCTGTTTTTGACCGTAAAAGGGACTGTTTGCTTTCACTAAGGTGCTTGGCTGATGATCTCCAATATCACAGTGTATATATAATAAATAAACTACGTTTTGTAAATAGCATGCCAAATAAATTACTTGAAATGTTAATTAGATATACACATCATAGAAACTTAAAAGTGAATGTTTACATTATCACAAAAAGTGACTTTCTTTAGTTATACTTTTTCGATTCTATAATGTGTTCATATATGTAGTAATAACTGATCATTTGTTATTACTAAAGTTAGCTAAAGCTGTAGGTTAGTGTTTTTTTCTTTTAAACCAGCACCAGGGACAGTACTAACATAAATGACTTTTGCAAATGTAGCACCCTCTACCATAGGTAGGTGCTAGCATAGGATTGTTTGCTAGGGAAACTGTCACTACAGGTAAAATTAGGCAGGCCTATGCTTCAGGCTAGGCCTGCTTGTTTTGATCTGGGGGCAGGGAGTGGTTAGTGTAGCAGTGGGTGTGACCACCTCTGCTTTGGTTCTGAGGTGCCTCCCCTGCTTCCAGGGAGAATGTTGTGGAAGAGGGGCAAGGCCTAGAACTGGAGTGGCAGGCAGCTCATGTGAGGAGCCCTGACCATTCCCCAACTGGAATTGGCAGGGCCAGGCATCCCATAAAAGCTGAGGTAACAGGCCACTGGGGGGGAGTTGTCGGCCAGGTGAAGTGGAGAATGGAGTACTAGACAGCAGCAGGAGGGCACCCCCATCTGGGGGGGGGTGCACCGATCGCAGGAGAAAGCCCGGGAGAACTGTGAGGGAACTTCACCCTTACATGGTCATGGATGAAGTCTTCATCTTTACACAGTCATTGATGAGGAGTTCCTGTAGCAGAAGGGCAGGAGAAGCTGTCGGAACGTACGGTCCAGTTAAGTTCTCCATCATGGACTCGGGGCAGAGAAAGGTCGGTGAGTGTACCACAGTGGAGGGCTGGATGTGGGGACATGCCAGGAAGTCTGTGAGGGAACTTTATCCTTACACGGTCATGGATGAAGTCCTCATCTTTACATGGTCATTGATGAGGAGTCCTGGATCAGAGGAGAGACTGTGGGGAATAGTGTCAAATCGATGTGGCCCAAGGGCGCAGGATTTGCAAGCTGGACTAGCTGGGAACAGTAGTCCACCGTTCAGCACATGCTATTAAACTACTAGGCCTCTGGGGAGAGGTACTGCAGACCTCTGACCTAGTAGCAGCAACCAATCAGAGTCAGCATTAGAGACTATTCAGAGTGGGTTCTTTTGCATATAGAAGAGGATGTGACAAGAAACATAATGTGCTACAGAACAAGTGTTGTGCAGGATGGAAGGATTCCTGGGAGCAATAGTCTGCAGGAGTTAAGCAGAGGAGGAACAATAATCTGCATGGTGATGCAGGGAAGAGATTGTAGATGTTATACATGTGCATCATTTCTTCAAGGCTCAAACAAAGTTCTACTTTACTAATATGATGGCAAAGTAATTTGATCTATGGGCATCCCACGTACACTTTTTCCCCCAGCCAAGTTATACATCCCCAATAAACAAAAAACAAAACAAAGCAGATGACTGTTCATTGTCTCTGGAGGTCTGGCAGCATGGTGATATGGTGGATGTTTGTTACTATTGGAAACTACTCCACTACACAAAGTACCTGCAAAAGGGCATCTACGGGTCTTCTGGCAGAAGCTGCATAGAAGCCAGTTACAAGTTGTGCTGACCAGGATATTTGAGGCCACATAAATGGAGCCATGTAAGTAAAGATTTATACTTCAAAAAACGTTTAGATGTCTTTTTCACAAGACAGAATATACAAGGCTACTGGGATTGTTAGAGAATAAAAAATCACACTACATAGGTTTAACTTGATGTATTTTTTTCAACATTATAAACTGCATAACTATGTAAAGGAACAGAAATGAGGGTGAATACAAGATGCAATAGGCCAGGTCTAGTCTTATCTATACCTGTTTACCAATGCTGTGTCTTAGACCAATAGAATTGGAAAAACAAATTATCAAAGTATTCTCTACCTCATGGAATTGGTGATGTTTGTCGTCCTGCATTCAGCACCTTCTTAAAAGATAGCACTGAAATTGGCAGCTATAGTCCTCATTTTCTATGACCTATGGTGATGAGGAAAACCCCTTGGTGCCAGTGCCTCCTGGCCTTTTAAGGGGTTTCAGATGCCGTGAGGCAGGGCGGGGTTTATGATCATGTGACCGCCATGATTGTCTGTCACAGCAGTCACATAATTGGAAAGCTTTCTGTTAGTCGCTGGTAACTGTGCTGGGAGCGCGCTCTCTGCACAGCTGTGTTTACAAAATGATATTCAAATCTGCGCCCACTCAGAGAAGCCACATATTTGTGTATTGTCAGTGCAAAGGAGTTAAAAAGGCCAGCTAGGAAATGCACCACTATGCAAACAGTGTGGCCAAAGGAGCTGATTGTAGATACATATTGTTGTGAATTCATGAAGAAATATATTTTATATTTACTGGCAGAAACATGAGAGATGCTTAGGCCTCACCAAGTAGATGAACTGTGATGTTAAATATTTGAACTGTTGCCCTCTTGGGGACTTTTAGGATAAAATGGACATTCTCATGTTTGACCAAGCCTTTCTCTACTCCTTTAAATATTGAAGACTTTTACAAGCATGTATTGTAAAGGAAGCTGTTGGAACAAAGGCTATTCCTGTCACAAAACAAGGAGATATTTACATGGTATTGTGAATAAACAAAAACTGCCAGAGGACACAAGGTGACATAGACTTTTATAGCATAGAGAAGCCTCACTCATTGTGTTCGAATGGAGAACTGTTTAAATAGCTAACACCTTGGCTAAGAGAACCCATTGTATGAACTTTTAGGATGGCTTAGACAAACAAGTCAGTTCTAAACACCCAGTGAGAATTTTCAAGGTCCCTCTCAACACATTAGTGAAAGTTGAATATTGTGCTAGTCAAAAATAATATAAGGTATCAATAAGGTTATCATAAGTCATTTTAAACTATCTCTGACATTGTAGGTCACAGAGACATTATAATGTTGACGTCGGCGGACCCAACAACTTTGCTATGAAGAAAATGTATATGAAAGTGTGATTTTATAAGTAGAAGTGTTTTAGGTAACGAATTAGTATTAGGAAAAACATATAATCATGATTATAATCATATAAGGTTGTAGCCTACACTTAAGATAAACAAATGTTCAGTGGAGATACCAGAAGTTATACAGGTATCCATATAGATAATCATTTTATGTGGTATTGATGAAATATATAACAATGTGTGTGTTTCCTAGATAGACCAGTTTACAGATATACATTTATAGAGATACAGGTATATAACCAAGTTATGTAAGGATGATTAATCAACTTATACTGAGTGTAATGTACATTAGACCGAGTACCAGAATATCTAAAGGCATATACTTATCCTTACCATTATACCTATTATGAAAATAGAACGTATTAATTTAAAAGGATGGACTCAAAACACGTGTGAGACACCTGGTGGTTGAAGGTGGTATTATTTGAACTCACTAAATTTCCAGAGGAAGTTAATCTTTACGTCTCCTAATCCAATGGGAAGTGAGCCACCTCCTTTTGGGCAGAGCCATTATAATTTTTATGATCTTATTATCTGAAATGGTATTTAGAGGCAAGGAAGATGGGAGACGAGGACCAACGGACGAACAAACGGAAGAAGGAGAGAGCTCAGGGGGAGAGCTCAGGGATCCACCCTAAAGGGGGGACACTGGGAGACATACACTCCCAGACTGACACTCATGCACCATGCATGAATATATACCTTTACATTCATGAAGATTCCTCAACACCTAATACTTAGAACTCGGAGGTCACAAGAAGTAAATCCTCTTTAGGAGTATCCATTTTGAAACTACGGCAGCCATTTTAACTCTGGTAACTAGCCCATAGGAACTGCAGCCATCCTGGAATGGGTAATTATATCATGTTGATTTTATCTTATGTGTTCTCTCAAATATTGATATGTTCTCACAGATATTGATGTATTGAATATTATACAGTTGATAATCATTCTCCCGAATCAATAACCGCCTTGTAGATTTTTCCTCTAAAGATTCAGATTTTTTCATTATATTTTTCTTTTTGCATAGTTGCCACATTTATTGACAAAACAAACGTCTAATTTATTTCACAATTTTAACCACTTACTTACCTGCAGTATAGTAACGGTTGTAAGTGTGAAATACAGATGTTCTGTTCAATTGTCAAGTTCACAAGGTTATTGATTCTACCGAGAAGTTATCATGGTGGTATTATGTCAAAGGGACGGTATGCCCATTTTTGCAAGTGTTTTTATTGATGTTCAAGACGTTCATGTAACGCAATCGGTATCTTAATTTCATGTGATTATTTGTGTTTGTTTACCAATAAACAACTTTTTCGTATGACCACACGTCTCCGTGAATAAGTTTCACAAGCATAGACTGTGTCATATTGATTGATTTTGTATCTTAAAAATATCTTCGTTAAAAATTACTCAAGGATAATTATTGTGCGGGAAACCTGTCCTTAAAAAGGCACAATTTATTCTGACTGAATATTCACTACATAATGGAGGCACTTCTGAGATAACGTCAATGTTTTGTACAAGATCAATCATAGTTATGGTGGTGACATACATAATACTTTGCATGAAATTTTAATTATTAATTTTTTTTGTTTGCAAAAAAAAAAAAAAATGTCTGGTCAAAGTGAATTTCATGTTGGGGGGGATGATCAAGAGTCAGCCCTTAGTGGTAGTATGAGTACTCAGAAAAAATTGATACAGGTACAGGAAATGTTGGAAATAATTTATAAAATGGAAACGGCGGATCAAGCCGGAAAAAGTTTGTCTAATGAGACTGATCTAGAAGCATTTGTTAAAGGCCTTAAAAACCACGCCAGAAATTTAGTAAATGGCATGTGGATTATAGGATTGCAAATCTATGGACTCACAGACAGATTCCCTGAGGCAAAGGGAATAAAAAGGCATGATCGCCTTCTTGTGGAATTATGCCTTATCCTGATGTATCTTCATAATGAGTTTAAATGTCAAAGTACCCAACAGGAGAGTGATATCTTAGAATCCCGAGTAAAGGAATTGCATTTTAAAATAGAACAGTTGACAAAAGACACTAAAATAATTTTGGACGGACTTCACCAAATAAGTAAAAAGTGGGAACAATTAATAGAGGAGAGGGAGAATTTTCTGCAGGAAGACGGGTCTCCTGACGAAAGTTGCCGAGTAATAGGCAGTGGAAATTTAGGAAGTTGCCGAGTAATATGCAGTGGAAATCTAAAAGAAGAAACAAATCAGCTTAGGTCAGGACAGGAATCCCTAATTAAGCAATCAGTAGAATTAAAAGAACAACTGAAGTTTGTGCCCCAGGGTGATGCTCAGATGCTTAACCCTGAAAGGGACGAGTTTGATAGTACTTCAGAATCTGACTCTGAATCTGATTCTGACTCTGATTCTGAATATGAAGGTTGGGAGTCAGACGATGAGGAGGAATCGGAAAAAGAATCAATATCCTATGCCAAGCCATCTGTAGAGCAAAGGGGGGTAAAAAGTGAAGTAGCACATGAAAGGGGATCTAACCAGTTTTCTTTGGGATCAGAGAAAAAGACAGACACCCCTAACCAAGACCCCGCAGAAATAATCAAATTTGTAAATGATGCTGTCCCAGTCTTTAGTGACGAGTCTGACAGTACTTCAGAATCTGACTCTGAATCTGATTCTGAATATGAAAGTTGGGAGTCAGACAATGGGGAGGAATCAGAAAAAGAACCAATATCCTACCCCAAGCCATCTGTGGAGCAAACGGTAAAAAGTGAAGTACCACATGAAAGGGGATCTAACCAGTTTTCTTTGGGATCAGAGAAAAAGACAGACACCCCTAACCAAGACCCCGCAGAAATAATCAAATTTGTAAATGATGCTGTCCCAGTCTTTAGTGACGAGTCTGACAGTACTTCAGAATCTGACTCTGAATCTGATTCTGAATATGAAAGTTGGGAGTCAGACAATGGGGAGAAATCAGAAAAAGAACCAATATCCTACTCCAAGCCATCTGTGGAGCAAACGGGGGTAAAAAGTGAACCACCACATGAAAGGGGATCTAATCAATTTTCTTTGGGATCAGAGAAAAAACCAGACACCCCTAAACAAGACACCTCAGAAATAATAAAATTTGTAAATTATGCTGTCCCAGTCTTTAAGGAAGAGGGATCCATGTGCGTTATTGACCACATCAAGACCTATGAAAATACCCTACCAGTTTTAGGCCTCGAAAATCTGGCTGTGCTTAAAAATGCTTCCCACGTAGCAGAAAAGGAGCCAGATCACAACCACCCTGAGTTTAAATCCACATCTTTCAAGGCCCTACCTAACTACATAAAAGTGAGTTTAGCAAAAGATCACAAAGGGGGGTGTTCACCGGAGTCGTTGGTAAGAGAGAGTAACAATTTGTATTCTATCCAACAGACTGGTGAAAACAAAGGGGGACCTGAGCCCTCAAATAAATTCGTGAATGAAATTCATGTATCTCCTAAATCAGTACATGTTGAAACCCAGAAAAAGACATACGCTGACATAGTCAGAGGAGACGTGCCAAAGAGTTTCCCCAGCAGAACACCAGATACCCCACCAAATAGAAGGGGGGAGCAAAGACCACCTCAGGAGTATCACCCATGGGATCCTGGCCCAAAGTTTGAAAGAAACTATAGGGTGTATCTCCCATGGGTCAGAATTAAACCTAAGGGTAGACACCCTCACCAGTGTGATTGGCCCCGGGGGCCTACACAGGTAAATAGGGAGCAATCACAGGGTAGAACACCCCAAAATCCCCGGAAAAATAGGGAGCAACTAAAGCCCAGACAACTATCCCAGAATGAAGACAGTGGTTCTGATGGGGATATGTTTGATCAAACTGGGCCAGTAGCCCCTAAAAAGTACAGAAACCGGGTCTCACGACCCAATCCTGATCAACCTATAAGCAATGCAAAATCCAAAATCATTCAAATTATGAATATGTTACATGGTTTTATTGCTGTACGGAACGTGAATAGCATTTCTTCAAGGAGCAAATCCTGTGGCCAACCAAGGGCCACAGAGCCTTTGAAGCGCCTATGTTAAAATAAATCAGAGGAAGGCACTGAATAAAGGTATAGGAGACAGAAGTTCTAACACCATGTTTTTCCCCAGGTCACAGTAATGAGGATCCTGAAATCCCCACCGGGGGATGGTGGTTGTTAGATATTAATTATTCTCCTATTTTTCAGTGGTCACTTCATTCCTCTGACATACACAGGTCGCTCCAAACAGCCTAATTTCAAGAAGTCGCCTAAGACGGTGATTCCAGAGGAAGACCGAATCCTAAAGACATTAATATCAGGAGGCCTAAATGGTTTGATATTTTGGGTAAAAGATGAGGAGTTACTCGCATAAGGTAGTTTGATTGCCTCAAATGAATTGTATTGACACCCCAAAAGGGGGAGATTTTATTTGTTTTATTCCTCACAAGTAGAAGGTTGACTATAATGTCAAATATCTTAGTACTGACAATAAGTGTCACCTGTCAAACTTAAATGTTTTAATTGTTATTATTCCAGAACCGCTACAAGTAAGCTAAAAAAAAAAAAAATGGTTCTGAAGAATGTCAGTCAGTCATTCATGTCTGGTATCCACAGCTGTAAAGAAACGCCCTCATGTTAATAAGCCCTGAAGCTCTGTCTCCCATAGCAAATGTTTCATATATTGTCATGCTATCCAGAGCGTTTAGTTAAAGGACTGATGACACAATGAAAAAAAAAAAAGGGGCTCTGAGGAAGCCCAGGATACCAGCTTAACATTGAGATCTCAAACACAGATCAAGTAAAAAAAAAAAAAAGGGGGAGACTATATATGTCTTTTCTAACGGAATCCATTTTCCCTTACAGGACTAAGATGTCCATGAGCCGGTCAACAGAACCGAGAGCCCAATGTGTGTGATACATCCAGCGAAGGAACCGTATGGGGGATTCCGGAACACCACTGATGGCCAGTCTACACGGACAAACCTCCCAGGATGGCCAAGACCCAAAGGTGCCCGGAGCGATCCATTTCCTGCCAACCAACGGATGACGGCCCTGAGATGCACACATCAATCACCAACCCATTTTGTGTTTTCCCTTCAAAGAATTACACCCACATGAAGGTGTCTACACCCTTTAAACATAGATCCACAATATGGATCCATCTCCACAGCTAGATTTACAAGACCCGAATGAAGCCATATTTCTTCAACGTTTTGCATTGGTGAAGTCTTTCAAAGGACTCCCGGCATTTGAACACTTCACAAGGGGGGATTTGTTGTGAATTCATGAAGAAATATATTTTATATTTACTGGCAGAAACATGAGAGATGCTTAGGCCTCACCAAGTAGATGAACTGTGATGTTAAATATTTGAACTGTTGCCCTCTTGGGGACTTTTAGGATAAAATGGACATTCTCATGTTTGACCAAGCCTTTCTCTACTCCTTTAAATATTGAAGACTTTTACAAGCATGTATTGTAAAGGAAGCTGTTGGAACAAAGGCTATTCCTGTCACAAAACAAGGAGATATTTACATGGTATTGTGAATAAACAAAAACTGCCAGAGGACACAAGGTGACATAGACTTTTATAGCATAGAGAAGCCTCACTCATTGTGTTCGAATGGAGAACTGTTTAAATAGCTAACACCTTGGCTAAGAGAACCCATTGTATGAACTTTTAGGATGGCTTAGACAAACAAGTCAGTTCTAAACACCCAGTGAGAATTTTCAAGGTCCCTCTCAACACATTAGTGAAAGCTGAATATTGTGCTAGTCAAAAATAATATAAGGTATCAATAAGGTTATCATAAGTCATTTTAAACTATCTCTGACATTGTAGGTCACAGAGACATTATAATGTTGGCGTCGGCGGACCCAACAACTTTGCTATGAAGAAAATGTATATGAAAGTGTGATTTTATAAGTAGAAGTGTTTTAGGTAACGAATTAGTATTAGGAAAAACATATAATCATGATTATAATCATATAAGGTTGTAGCCTACACTTAAGATAAACAAATGTTCAGTGGAGATACCAGAAGTTATACAGGTATCCATATAGATAATCATTTTATGTGGTATTGATGAAATATATAACAATGTGTGTGTTTCCTAGATAGACCAGTTTACAGATATACATTTATAGAGATACAGGTATATAACCAAGTTATGTAAGGATGATTAATCAACTTATACTGAGTGTAATGTACATTAGACCGAGTACCAGAATATCTAAAGGCATATACTTATCCTTACCATTATACCTATTATGAAAATAGAACGTATTAATTTAAAAGGATGGACTCAAAACACGTGTGAGACACCTGGTGGTTGAAGGTGGTATTATTTGAACTCACTAAATTTCCAGAGGAAGTTAATCATTACGTCTCCTAACCCAATGGGAAGTGAGCCACCTCCTTTTGGGCAGAGCCATTATAATTTTTATGATCTTATTATCTGAAATGGTATTTAGAGGCAAGGAAGATGGGAGACGAGGACCAACGGACGAACAAACGGAAGGAGGAGAGAGCTCAGGGGGAGAGCTCAGGGATCCACCCTAAAGGGGGGACACTGGGAGACATACACTCCCAGACTGACACTCATGCACCATGCATGAATATATATCTTTACATTCATGAAGATTCCTCAACACCTAATACTTAGAACTCGGAGGTCACAAGAAGTAAATCCTCTTTAGGAGTATCCATTTTGAAACTACGGCAGCCATTTTAACTCTGGTAACTAGCCCATAGGAACTGCAGCCATCCTGGAATGGGTAATTATATCATGTTGATTTTATCTTATGTGTTCTCTCAAATATTGATATGTTCTCACAGATATTGATGTATTGAATATTATACAGTTGATAATCATTCTCCCGAATCAATAACCGCCTTGTAGATTTTTCTCTAAAGATTCAGATTTTTTCATTATATTTTTCTTTTTGCATAGTTGCCACATTTATTGACAAAGCAAACGTCTAATTTATTTCACAATTTTAACCACTTACTTACCTGCAGTATAGTAACGGTTGTAAGTGTGAAATACAGATGTTCTGTTCAGTTGTCAAGTTCACAAGGTTATTGATTCTACCGAGAAGTTATCATGGTGGTATTATGTCAAAGGGACGGTATGCCCATTTTTGCAAGTGTTTTTATTGATGTTCAAGATGTTCATGTAACGCAATCGGTATCTTAATTTCATGTGATTATTTGTGTTTGTTTACCAATAAACAACTTTTTCGTATGACCACACGTCTCCGTGAATAAGTTTCACAAGCATAGACTGTGTCATATTGATTGATTTTGTATCTTAAAAATATCTTCGTTAAAAATTACTCAAGGATAATTATTGTGCGGGAAACCTGTCCTTAAAACGGCACAATTTATTCTGACTGAATATTCACTACAATATAAACCAAACTCTTGGATTAGTTAAAGGCTAAGTTCCCCTCATTGCATGCATTGTGATAGTACATAGCCCCAAGAGCTGTGCAGTGAATACTCCAAGTGTGGGGTCTGTTACACAGGCTGGTGTGGGTGGTCATAATATACTGTATAATGAAGCAGAGATTGGGGGAAGGGTGAGCTAGTTCATCTTTTCATAAAAAAAATAGAAACCAAGTTTAAATTCTTTGGTTTTTACTTGTTAGAGCCTCAAAATTATTACATATAACTTCTCAATGAATTATACTAATCAACCTCCGGATAAACCTCTTAATACAGAAAACTAAAAGTCTCTGAGAATTTGTCCAGAGTCTAAAAGGTTGTTCGAACTTCAGACCTTAAGAACTCAATACCTGGACCCAGAAAGAAGTAAACTTTTCTATAAAATGAAACTGTTCCATGTTTACAAGGCTTTCAGAACTTACAAGTGTTACTGATGCCAAGCTAGTGAAAAACAAACCTAAATCTTAAATTTGATGACGGTGTCCTCTATTGTTCAACTTAAAGTGAAAGTAAACCCAACTATCATTTTCAGCCAAGGAAGCTGTCATCTTGGTCTCTGTTTACCCCTCAACTGCCATTAAGCTGCACATGTGATCAGTTGATTGGATGGTTTATCGGGTTCTATTGGGTTGAGGTCAGAACTCTCTGCTGGCCAGTCAAGTTCCTCCACACCAAACTCGCTCATCCATGTCTTTATGGACCTTGCTTTGTGCACTGGTCCAAATGCTTGGGTGGAGAGGGGATTAAGGTGTGGGGTTGCCTTTCAGGGGTTGGACTTGGCCCTTTAGATCCAGTGAGAGGAACTCTTAAGGCGTCAGCATACCAAGACATTTTGTACAACTTCATGCTCCCAACTTTGATGGAACAGTTTGAGCATGGCCCCTTCCTGTTCCAACATGACTACATACCAATGCACAAAGCAATCAATGCAAAAAAAAGTTTTAAAAACGGCCGTTTTTTCAGGAGCAGTGATTTTAATAATGCTTAAAGTCAATCAATAAAGGTGTAATATCCCTTTAAATTTCGTACCTGGGGGGTGTCTATAGTGTGCCTGTAAAGGGGCGCATGTTTCCTGTGTTTAGAACAGTCTGACAGCAAAATGACATTTTGAAGGAAAAAACTCATTTAAAACTACCCGCGGCTATTGCATTGCCGACAATACACATAGAAGTTCATTGATAAAAACGGCATGGGAATTCCCCAAAGGGGAACCCCGAACCAAAATTAAAAAAAAAAATGACGTGGGAGTCCCCCTAAATTCCATACCAGGCCCTTCAGGTCTGGTATGGATATTAAGGGGAACCCCGGCCAAAATTTAAAAAAAAAAATGACGTGGGGTTCCCCCTAAATTCCATACCAGACCCTTCAGGTCTGGTATGGATTTTAATGGGAACCCCGCGCCAAAAAAAAAAAAAAAAACAGCGTGGGGTCCCCCCAAAAATCCATACCAGACCCTTATCCGAGCACGCAACCTGGCAGGCCGCAGGAAAAGAGGGGGGACGAGAGTGCGGCCCCCCCTCCCTCCTGAACCGTACCAGGCCACATGCCCTCAACATTGGGAGGGTGCTTTGGGGTAGCCCCCCAAAACACCTTGTCCCCATGTTGATGAGGACAAGGGCCTCATCCCCACAACCCTGGCCGGTGGTTGTGGGGGTCTGCGGGCGGGGGGCTTATCGGAATCTGGAAGCCCCCTTTAACAAGGTGACCCCCAGATCCCGGCCCCCCCCCTGTGTGAAATGGTAAGGGGGTACATAAGTACCCCTATCATTTCACGAAAAAAGTGTCAAAAATGTTAAAAATGACAAGAGACAGTTTTTGACAATTCCTTTATTTAAATGCTTCTTCTTTCTTCTATCTTCCTTCATCTTCTGGTTCTTCTGATTCTTCTGGCTCTTCTGGTTCTTCCTCCGGCATTCTCGTCCAGCATCTCCTCCGCGGCGTCTTCTATCTTCTTCTCCTTGGGCCGCTCCGCACCCACGGCATAGGGGGGAGGCTCCCGCTCTTCTCTTCTTCTTTTCTTCTCTTCTTCTCTTCTTCATTTTCTTCTCCGGGCCGCTCCGCAATCCATGCTGGCATGGAGGGAGGCTCCCGCTGTGTGACGGCGCTCCTCGTCTGACAATTCTTAAATAACGGGGGGCGGGGCCACCGGGTGACCCCGCCCCCCTCTGACGCATGGTGACTTGACGGGACTTCCCTGTGGCATTCCCCGTGACGTCACAGGGAAGTCCCGTCAAGTCACCGTGCGTCAGAGGGGGGCGGGGTCACCGGGTGGCCCCGCCCACCCGGTTATTTAAGAACTGTCAGACGAGGAGCGCCGTCACACAGCGGGAGCCTCCCTCCATGCCAGCATGGATTGCGGAGCGGCCCGGAGAAGAAAATGAAGAAGAGAAGAAGAGAAGAAAAGAAGAAGAGAAGAGCGGGAGCCTCCCCCCCATGCCATGGGTGCGGAGCGGCCCGAGGAGAAGAAGATAGAAGACGCCACGGAGGAGATGCTGGACGAGAACGCCGGAGGAAGAACCAGAAGAGCCAGAAGAACCAGAAGAACCAGAAGATGAAGGAAGATAGAAGAAAGAAGAAGCATTTAAATAAAGGAATTGTCAAAAACTGTCTCTTGTCATTTTTAACATTTTTGACACTTTTTTCGTGAAATGATAGGGGTACTTATGTACCCCCTTACCATTTCACACAGGGGGGGGCGGGATCTGGGGGTCACCTTGTTAAAGGGGGCTTCCAGATTCCGATAAGCCCCCCGCCCGCAGACCCCCACAACCACCGGCCAGGGTTGTGGGGATGAGGCCCTTGTCCTCATCAACATGGGGACAAGGTGTTTTGAGGGGCTACCCCAAAGCACCCTCCCAATGTTGAGGGCATGTGGCCTGGTACGGTTCAGGAGGGAGGGGGGGCCGCACTCTCGTCCCCCCCTCTTTTCCTGCGGCCTGCCAGGTTGCGTGCTCGGATAAGGGTCTGGTATGGATTTTTGGGGGGACCCCACGCCGTTTTTTTTTTTTTTTTTGGCGCGGGGTTCCCCTTAAAATCCATACCAGACCTGAAGGGTCTGGTATGGAATTTAGGGGGAACCCCACGTCATTTTTTTTTTTTTAATTTTGGCCGGGGTTCCCCTTAATATCCATACCAGACCTGAAGGGCCTGGTATGGAATTTAGGAGGACTCCCACGTCATATTTTTTTTAAAATTTTGGTTCGGGGTTCCCCTTTGGGGAATTCCCATGCCGTTTTTATCAATGAACTTCTATGTGTATTGTCGGCAATGCAATAGCCGCGGGTAGTTTTAAATGAGTTTTTTCCTTCAAAATGTCATTTTGCTGTCAGACTGTTCTAAACACAGGAAACATGCGCCCCTTTACAGGCATACTATAGACACCCCCCAGGTACGAAATTTAAAGGGATATTACACTTTTATTGTTTGACTTTAAGCATTATTAAAATCACTGCTCCTGAAAAAACAGCCGTTTTTAAAACTTTTTTTTGCATTGATCCATGTCCCCTGGGGCAGGACCCAGGTCCCCAAACACTTTTTATGACAATAACTTGCATATAAGCCTTTAAAATTAGCACTTTTGATTATTCATGTTCGTGTCCCATAGACTTTAACGGTGTTCGCATGTTCGAACGAACTTTTTTCCTGTTCGCATGTTCTGGTGCGAACCGAACAGGGGGGTGTTCGGCTCATCCCTACTAGCTACATGTTTATAGTGTAAATATTGATCTTTGCATTGTTTAGCAGTGAAAACTGGCATTTTAGGTACTTTTTCAGTGTCATTAAAAACTTTGGCTCTGTCAGTAAATTTCATGATTTTTGCCAGTAAAAAATTGGTGCTGCTTATAAATTTTGTCATCCTGCCAGTAAATTGCACTTCGGGGGGTTGGCAACACTGAATCCTGGTAACCAATTACAAGAAACGTCTACCTCTGTGCTTGCCAACAAGGTTTTCTCCACCAAGTACTAAGTCATATTTTGCATGGGGATAAAATACTTATTTTACTCACTGAACTACAACTCAATTTATAGCATTTCTTTTACATGGTTTTTCTGGATTTTTGGTTGATATTCTGTCTCTATCGTTTAAAATACATCTATGATAAAAAAATTATAGACCCTTCATTTATTTGTAAGTGGGCAAACTTGATCCCCCTTGAGGGGATCAAATAATTGTTTTCCCCACTGTATAATATTTGGGTATTCTAAGTAATTTTCTTGCAAAAAATACAGATTTTTACTTGAAAACAACAAATGTAAAAAAAAGCCTGGTCTTAAAGTGGTTAAACCTTTGCAAACTCAGATGGCAATCATAGCTCAGTCAGCACTATTCCCATGACTGCTTTATAAATATATTTATGATTATATTACAATAAAATGTAACCACCTTATTTCAAAAGAATTTTAATAGAACTCAAACATTAAAGTTTAGTTGAAAGCAGAAATCAAAGAGGTGAAGTTCAGCATTGCAGGACGATGGATTCCACAACACATAAATTCTATCATGTACATGGAATGGATTCCAGAAGTCATCTTGATACATATTTCTCTAATAAGGAGGACATGGTCTTTGCAGAGGATACTTTAAAATTTCCAATGGTGATGATTCACTATCAGTTCAGCACCGGTATGTACAGCATAGATTGATATTTTAAACAAAAAATGTTGTTAATAAATCTAATGCCGCGTACACACGAGCGGACTTTACGGCATACTTTGCCCGGCGGACGGGATTTCGTCGGACAATTCGATCGTGTGTGGGCTCCAGCGGACTTTGTTTTCTCAAAAGTTGGACGGACTTAGGCTCCATTCACACTAGTGCGTTTTTTGATGCATTTTGCATTTTGCAGAAATGCACGGGAATTTTTTAACATGGGTTCCTATGGAACATGTTCACATCAATGCCTTTTTGTTTCTCTGCATTTCTGGAAAGGGTCGGGGACTTTTTTTCATGCAAAAAGCAGCGTTTTGCATGTAATGGATTTCAATGGACAAGCATCAAAAACGCAAGTGCACCGTTTTTGCAGCGTTTTTGATGCGTTTTTGATGCGTTTTTGCCAGTTTTTTTTTTTTTTTAATTTTTTTAAATTTTTCTTTAATTTTTTTTAAATTTTTTTTTAGACTGTAAAAAAAAACTGTAAAAAAAAAACAAAAAACGCAAAACGCAAATCGCGACAAAAACGCCGCAAAAACGCCGCAAAAACGCTGCAAAAACGCTGCTCAAAAACGTGGCAAGCATGAAAAAAAAACCTCCAAAAACGCTCAAAAGCAACATGCATAGGTGTGAATCGAGCCTTAGATTTGAAACATGTTTTAAATCAATCCGTCGAACTCGAGTCCGGTCGAAAAGTCCGCTGGTCTGTATGCTAGTTCGACGGACGAAAGGCTAGGCTAGGGCAGCTATTGGCTACTGGCTATGAACTTGCTTGTTTTAGTCCGGTCGTACGTCATCACGTACCAATTTGACGGACTTTGGTGGATTGTGTGTAGGCAAGTCCGTTCATTCAGAAAGTCCGTCATAAAGTCCGTTGAAAAGTCCGCCGGGCAAAGTCTGCCGTAAAGTCCGCTCGTGTGTATGCGGCATTAGAGTATCACTCACATAGGTGGCAGTCCCCATAGCTCTGATCTCACAGTTCCTATTGCTGGTAGAGGGGGAATGCTTTATTTCTTACTCAAATATCATGCTGTTTCTATAAAAAAAATTATATAACTCACTATGGGCTCTTCCACATTTTGCTGTGTTACAACCTGCAAATGAAATTGATTTGATTGATATTTTATAACACCGAGGTACATTAAATTAAATTGAATTTGTAAATAAATAACAATAACAACACAAAAACATTGGGTTTCCTCTGGAGCAACCAACCGCCCTCTGATTTAGTATAATTGGTTGAATGAAGTCTATTTTTGGGTAAATGTTCCTGGAGTAAGCAAGTCCAGGATAAGGGTTTAGACAAGCACCAATCAAGGTTGTGTTCCAGAATTTTTTTTTAGAAACTTCTCCAGAGGGTTTTGAAAAACATTTTATTGTGAAAAGCTGTCTTGGGTGCCACTTCCATGGGAGGCAAACAACAACTTTCAGATTAAGTCTCTGTCCATTTACTCCATCCAATGGCACAATGAAGAGATGGAGAACTCCAACTTGAGGTGGAGAGGTCAACAGTGGCAGCCTGATCCAAAGAAGATTATTGTAAAACAGAATCATAAACTGGTACCACATTATGATGAGACGATAACAAATGATAATTTATTTCTTATGACTGCTTTATTTGGTGAATCACTCTTGTCATTACATTATCACTTTTTATGTATTTGCTTGCAAAAGGTCAATTCACAAACATTATCATACTTGTTTTCCATCTTTAAGGCCCAGTTTACACTTGTATGACTTGTCATGCAACTTTGGACCCCAAAGTCACATGACAAGTTGCACCCCATGTTTTCCAATGAGTATTGTTCATATTTGTGCAACTTAAGACTCAGGACTATTTTCCTTCTACGTTTAGCAGCGTCATGCATTTTTTTTAGTGGCATAGGAGTTTTCAAGCTGCAAAAAACCCCAGGGCCAGCGTGTTCTTGAGCAGCAGCGTTACAGCTGTAAAAATGCCTGATGCTGCTAAAAGCATGTTAATGCTGTATACAGCGATAGGCCACGTCAAGCGTTTTTAAGCTGTAGTAATTGGATTTGGGAGTGGAAAATAGAAGAGGGCAGAGAAACGCTGCTAAATGCAGCTAAACACAGCTAAATGGGCATTAACGCCAATGCGAAATGCTTCTAAAATCGCGTTTTTCCTGGTGTCAGTACTGGCTTTGCAGCTCGTTTTTTTCATGCACTGTGTGCATGAGGCCTTACAGTCACAGTGACTTTAAAGTAGTTCCTGTATTACTTTGGTCAGACTTTTATGCAACATGAGGGCCATAGACTTCAATGTAAACCCTCAAAAGTTGCATGAAAGTCACACCTGAATCATATACATGTGTGTGCGACTTTGTAGAGCACATGCAATCACATGGTCAAAGCCAAAGTCGCAGGCAAAGTCACACTCAAGTGGCATCAAAGTGGCATCAAGTCACACTGTAAAGTCGCAGTGGAAATCACACAATTTGGAAGTCGCACAAGTGTGAATGGAGCCTAAATGATCCGAACAGATGTAGAGCAAAGTTTCTCTGCAAATGGCCCTCTGACCCCTTTATACTCTCCTTACCCTCCATCTCTCTCTCTGTCATTAAAGAGGAGTTCCCATTTAAAAAAATAAATAAAAGTCAGCAGCTAGAAAATACTGCAGCTGCTGACTTTTAATAATCGGACACTTACCTGTCCCACGGTCAAGCGATGCGGGGGATAGAAGCCCCGCTCGTCTTCCCCTCCGTTCGGTGCCACCGGCATTGCAACTGTGGGCGCCGGGCTGTGGCTTCACAGCCGAGCACCCACTGCACATGCGCGAGCGGTGCCGCGCGCCGTGATTGGCCGCTCAGTCATCTGGGACCTGTAATGTGTCCCAGATGATTGACAAGAGGGAGGGAGCAGAGCTGAGCCCTTCCTGTGCCGAGGGGAAGTGATGTCACCAGCCCATGCACTGAAAGAGGCAGACTACGAGGGACCCCCCTAGCAACAGGCATTTAGAGGTGAGTTTAAAAAAAAAAATTCCAAATTTTTTTTTATTTTTTTAAGCACATTCATGCATTTTTTTTTTTTTGGGTGGAACACCACTTTAAATGCCAAATGTTATGAAAATTTGAAATCTCTTTGGCAGTGAAATTAGTTTCGGGTAAGATAACATCTGAATCTCTAATATTCCTCCAGGTCGAGCTGAGGGTACATTTTTGATTGACATCAGCATTGGTTCCTTCATTCACCATCTTTATTCCGCCTCTAAGTTTTTCAAAAAAATAGTCCTATTAAAATTCCAAGAGAAATGTATTATGGAACTGAACAGATGGCTACATGACCGTACCGGAGCATATGATTGGTCGCATACATCATCAGCCGCAGCTGAGTTGGAAGGAACGAGGTGATTTGTCCCCTTTCTGATTTTTGTATTTTAGGTTGCAGAAGATTGTTTCTTTAAAGGCAACTTCTATTGTTTTTGAGTATATTTCATTTATTAAGTTGTTTAAAATACAAACTTTTTTCATTTTTTTAGTCAGGTAACTTTGAAATATTGTATTTCAAATGTTCAAATCTATGTTTTCATCCAGAAGATGGAGCTCTCTGCTCTTTATAATGTTTTTATTCCAGCTCTCCTTATCTACTGTGCTGAAAAAGCCTATTCACTTTTTTAAAGTAGAAGTCCAGTCAAATCTAAACTTAACCCTGCTCTCACCCCCATTCTAAGCCCTATACTAACTACCCTGAAAAACAAAGGATGTCTTTGCTTACCTATTCTGAGGGCCCTCCAGTCCAAACCGACTACGGTAGTAAGTCTATGGGTGAAGAGTAATCACTGCTCAAGGTCGATCTCCACCTATACCACCTCCACGGCACACTACCAGGTGCTGGCCCTGTCCATTACAGGCTTCACAGTAGAGGAAAAGGGTCTGGTCGGCCGCCCATTTGATAAAATCAATTTTATTAAGGAGACATATTCCAAATAGACACTCCACAATGTACAATTGAGGGAAAAAAAGCACTAGCTGGTGTGCCATTTTCCCTCGATTGTACATTGTGGAGTGTCTATTCGGAATATGTCTAAATTAAGGTGATTTTATCAGATGTGTGGCCGACCAGACCCTTTTCCTCTACTGTGAAGCCCATAACGAACAGGGCCAGCACCTGGTAGTATGCAGTGGAGGTGGTACAGGTGGAGACCAACGTTGATTACGCGCAGGCCCGGACTGGCCATAGGGCAGACCGGGCATTTGCTCGGTGGGCCAGGGCCTCCCGCTCCCTGGCCTGTTGATGATCAGGCCGCACAGCGAAAGGTAAGCGGCGCCCGCGGCCTGGAGAGTGTTAACACGGGCTGCGACCGCTGCTCACCTACCACTATGCGGTCAAGCCTGTGTCATCTCCAGGCTCCGGCGCAACTACAAATGACATTAGCGGCTGATTGGCTAGCTGTGTGTGAGAGAGACACACAGCTCAGCCAATCAGCCGATAACGTCAACTGCTTGGACACTGCTCCTCCTCCTCCAGCCTCTCTACTCCCTGTGAATGCCCCGTCCATTCCCCTGTGTCTGCCCCGCCCACGCTCCCTGTGTCTGCCCCGCCCATGCCCCCTGTGTCTGCCCTGCCCACGCCTCCTGTGTTTGCCCTGCCCACGCCCCTGTGTCTGCCCCACCCACACATCCCCTGGGAGATGTGAAGGAAGATTTAACACAAGATTAAAAGCTGCAGGCAGCCTGCGCCTGAGCCTGAGCCTCCAACCTGGGGTGAGTAAGGTCACCCTCTTTCCTGCCTCCCAGTGTATACATAAAACAAATTTAGGTGGTGCTCTGTGGACTCTGATGCAAGAGGGGGGCTTTGGTGAGCAGAGACCCCCTTACATCAGAGTTCCCCTTTACACCAGAGTCCACAGCATTCCCCTCTAAATCAGGGTTCTCAGAACACCACTGTGTGGACTCTGATGTAAGGAAGCAGAATAAAAGGGGGGGCAAGATTGCAGGGACACTGTAATATAAAGGGGACTGCACTGTAAAGGGGCACTGTAATCATTACAGTGCAGTCCCCTTTATATTTATATCATATTTTTATATGTGCAGTGTCCCTGCACATTACAGCGTGGAGGACCGACACCCCCCCTCGGGTCCCTGGGCTGCTCAGTCTAAAATGCCCGGGCGTATTTTTTGTCCCAGTCTGGGCCTGATTACGCGTAACCTATAGGCTTACTATGGGGCATCCTTAGTTAGTTGTCCCTCCAATACACTGAAGCCGACTCTGGGAGCTGATCATGTGACCAACCAGACCATTTTCCTCCACTGTGAAGCCTATGGGTGATGTCACCACCCAGGCACTGCAGCCGTTGTTGGCGATCTCTCCTCTCCAAGGAAGCCGGCTGCTGAGAAGATCATGTGACCAGACCAGAGCACCTTCAGAATAGGTACCAATTTCCTTTACAGGGTAGTTAATATAGGGTTTAGAATAAAGGTGGGAGCAGGTTGAAGTTAAGAGAGTATTTGATTGGGCTTCTACTTCAATAGCTCAATCTGTAACTTATATATAGAACTTAGATCAGCCATGCCCTGGATTTGAGCAGTTCCAGCTCTCTCTAGTTTTTCTGATATACATCAGCTTGGGTGTCACCAATGCAGATAAAGGATTTCTACTGTGTTCAAGTCAATAGGGGTACATTTTTTGATGGTCACTTTTGGCCCTTTGATAAGGGAGGTGTATTACAAAATCCCAGCAGGCTTGTATTTCATAAGCAGCTGGTATTGGCCCATTAACATGTAGAAGAGAAAAGTACAGAGATCTTGTACTTACTGTAATTGCTCATTAACCACTTGCTTACTGGGCACTTAAACCCCCTTCTTGGTAAGGGATCTGTGATCAGCCGAGTCTCATTGACTGGATGAATAAGGTGAATATTTATGCATATAAAAAAAGAAAGGTAATAATAATTTTCTATAATGAGATGTATTTTGTAATATATATATATATATATATATATATATATATATATATATATATATATATATATATATATATATATATATATTAAAACTGAATTTTAGGCAGATATAAAAGACTCAGATTAACGGAGCTCTGTAATCATTTTAAGTGCAAATGTTGTCCGCCTCTTGCAGTCTCTGTAGTACAGGACTGGAGTGTGAGAGGAAAAAGCAGCACACGGCGACGCTTGAGAAAGATACTAAAGTAAGAAGATTAGAAGAACTCATGGGATTCTGTGGCAGTGAGTAAGCAAGTCTAGTGAGAGAGACTGGGAGCTCAGTGGGCTGAGAATCTACAAGAAGTGATTGTATAAAAGTAAAGGAGTTTGTTACAATTTGTGTTAGGAACTGTTCTAAGACTGTTGCCAAAGGTGACAGCGCTCCTACACATGCAGATGTGGTGTCTTGCTGGATGCCTTTCCCTGCATGGCTGTCTACCTGTAGAAGTCTCGGAGTCTGCCAATTGACATTGCAACTACCTAAGGGTGTCCTTGCTCTAAACTCTCCCTTCCACCGTTCTGTTCAAGAAAACATAAATCTCTTTGCATTCAAGAAGTGTCTGGGGCCCATAAATCTACCTTACATTATACTCTATACAGAAGGATGTCAGCTGTCCCTGGCTCTGGAGGTTCTCATTAGAATAAAGGAGGCCTGGGACATTGCTACACCAGATATGTTAGAATAGCTGGTGGGTAGGGATGAGCTTCGAGTTCGAGTCGAACTCATGTTCGACTCGAACATCAGCTGTTCGCCAGTTCGCCGAACAGCAAACATTTTGGGGTGTTCGCGGCAAATTCGAAAGCCGCGGAACACACTTTAAAAGTCTATGGGAGAAATCAAAAGTGCAAATTTTAAAGGCTTATATGCATGGTATTGTCATAAAAAGTGTTTGGGGACCTGGGTCCTACCCCAGAGGACATGGATCAATGCAAAAAAAAGTTTTAAAAACGGCCGTTTTTTTGGGAGCAGTGATTTTAATAATGCTTAAAGTGAAACAATAAAAGTGTAATATTCCTTTAAATTTCGTACCTGGGGGGTGTCTATAGTATGCCTGTAAAGGGGCCCATGTTTCCTGTGTTTAGAACAGTCTGCCAGCAAAACGACATTTCAACGGAAAAAAAGTCATTTAAAACGCGGCTATTAATGAATTGCCGGTCCAACAATACACATAAAAGTTCATTGATAAAAATGGCATGGTAATTCCCCACAGGGGAACCCCGAACCAAAATTTAAAAAAAAAATGACGTGGGGGTCCCCCTAAATTCCATACCAGGCCCTTCAGGTCTGGTATGGATATTAAGGGGAACCCCTGACAATTTTTTTTTAAATGGTGTGGGGTCCCCCTCAAAATCTATACCAGACCCTTCAGGTCTGGTATGGATTTTAAGGGGAACCCCGCGCCAAAATTTAAAAAAAAAATGACGTGGGGTACCCCCAAAAATCCATACCAGACCCTTATCCGAGCACGCAACCTGGCAGACCGCAGGAACAGAGGGGGGGACAAGAGAGCGCCCCCCCTCCTGAACCATACCAGGCCACATGCCCTCAACATTGGGAGGGTGCTTTGGGGTAGCCCCCAAAAACACCTTGTCCCCATGTTGATGAGGACAAGGGCCTCATCCCTACAACCCTTACCCGGTGGTTGTGGGGGTCTGCGGGCGGGTGGCTTATCAGAATGTGGAAGCCCCCTTTAACAAGAAGACCCCCAGATCCCGGCCCTTCCCCCTGTGTGAAATGGTAAGGGGGTACAAAACTACCCCTACCATTTCACAAAAAAACTATCAAAAATGTTAAAAATGACAAGAGACAGTTTTTGACAATTCCTTTATTTAAATGCTTCTTCTTTCTTCTATCTTCTATCTTCTTTCTTCTATCTTCTATCTTCTTTCTTCTATCTTCTATCTTTTATCTTCCTTCGGTTTCTTCCTCCATCTTCTTCTTCTTCTGGTTCTTCTGGTTCTTCCTCTGGTGTTCTCATCCGGCATCTTCCTCAGCGGCGCCTTCTTCTCTTCATCTTCTTTTCTCGGGCCACTCCACATCCACGATTGGATGGGAGGCTCCCGCTGTGTGACGCTTCTCCTCTTCTGATGGTTCTTAAATAACGGAGGGCGGGGCCCCCACCCCAAAGCACCTTGTCCCCATGTTGATGAGGACAAGGGCCTCTTCCTGACAACCCTGGCTGTTGGTTGTCGGGATCTGCGGGCGGGTGGCTTATCGGAAACTGGGAGCCCCCTTTAATAAGGGGGCCCCCAGATCCCGGCCCTCCACCCTATGTGAATGAGTATGAGTACATCGTACCCCTACCCATTCACCTAGAGAAAAAGTGTCAATAAAAAAACACGCTACACAGGTTTTTAAAGTAATTTATTAGACAGCACCGGGGGTTTTCTTCTGACTTCGGGGGGTCTTCTTCCAACTTCGTCGCTCTCTCCGGCCTCTTCTCCCGGTGTTCGGTTCTTCTCCCTCTCTCCGGCCTCTTCTCCCGGTGTACGACCTCTTCTCCCGGTGTCCGGTTCTTCTGCTGGCTCCTCCCCTATCATCTGCCGCTCTTTTGCTAGTGGTGGCCCGGACTTCTGCGTCGTCTTCTTCCCTCTTCTCTTCTTCCGATGTTGACACGAAGCTCTCTCCCACTGTAATGCTGTGTGAGCGCTCCGCAATGACTTATATAGGTGGTGACCCCGCCCCCTTATAACGTCACAGTCCCTGGGCATGCTGGGACTGTGACACTATACGAGGGCGTGGTCAACATCACCCGGTGACCAAGGCCTCTTATGATGTCACAGTTCCAGCATGCCCAAGGACTGTGACGTTATAAGGGGGCGGGGTCACCGCCTACATAAGTAATTGCGGAGCACTCACACAGCATTACAGCGGGAGAGAGTGTCGCGTCAACATCGGAGGAAGAGAAGAGGGAAGAAGACGACGCAGAAGTCCGGGCCACCGCTAGCAAAAGAGTGGCAGAAAATAGCGGAGGAGCCGGCAGAAGAACTGGACACCGGGAGAAGAGGTCGAACACCGGGAGAAGAGGCCAGAGAGCGGGAGAAGAACTGGACACCGGGAGAACAGGCCAGAGAGAGTGGTGAAGTCGGAAGAAGACCCCCGAAGTTGGAAGAAGGCCCCCGGCGCTGTCTAATAAATTACTTTAAAAACCTGTGTAGTGTGTTTTTTTATTGACACTTTTTCCCTAGGTGAATGGGTAGGAGTACGATGTACCTCATACTCATTCACATAGGGTGGGGGGCCGGGATCTGGGGGCCCCCTTATTAAAGGGGGCTTCCAGATTCCAATAAGACCCCCGCCCGCAGACCCCAACAAACAACGGCCAGGGTTGTCGGGAAGAGGCCCTTGTCCTCATCAACATGGGGACAAGGTGCTTTGGGGTGGGGGGCCGCAGGGCGCCCCCCCAAAGCACTCACCCCCATGTTGAGGGCATGTGGCCTGGTACAGTTCAGGAGGGAGGGGCGATCGCTCGTCTCCACCCCCTTTCCTGACCAGCCGGGCTGCATGCTCGGATAGGGGTCTGGTATGGATTTTGGGGGGACCCCCACGCCGTTTTTTCGGCGTAAGGGGTTCCCCTTAAAATCCATACCAGACCTAAGGGACATCGTCACCTCCCCCTCGCGCTCGCTGCAATAGGAAAATTTATTTTTCCTATTGCAGCGAGCGTGAGATGTAGTACCCAGCCCTTGCATCGTATCTGGTCCGTCGGACCAGCATACAGACGATCGGGCTTTCCGTTAGGAACTGAGTCCAGTGGAGTTGCAACATCAAGATTTGAAGCAGGTTTCTAATCTAAAGTCCGTGGGATTTCCGACTGAAACGGTCCGTCGGAAGTCCGATGCAGCCCACATGCGATCGGATTGTCCGTCGGATTTGGTCCGTCGGACCAGTCCAGTCGGAAAGTCCGCCCGTGTGTACACGGCATAATGCTGCATCCACTGAGGTAAGTATAAATCTAAAAAAAACAAACCCTTACTTCTCTTTTAATTATTAATATTGGAAGTAGAAGAGAAAACTACAGATCTTCCAAAGTCCACCATGGTAAAGGGAATAGGATTGACCGTGTCATGTGTTAAGGAGGTAGCATAAGACGACCATATTGCTGCCTTAAAAATCTCCAATGGAGTGAAATCTTCTGCATGTTGCTATAGACAAGGAATCTCAAAACTACAGCCCTCCAGCTTTTGCGGAACTACACATCCCATAAGGCATTGAAAAACTGACATTTACAGACATGACTAGGCATAATGGGAATTGTAGTTACTGAACAACTGAAGGTTCATAGTTGTGCAAGTAAATTAATTTACTTGCACACAAACACAATATAATACCCAACTTTTGGTAAAATATAAAAGATGATGTTACGCCGAGTAAATAGATACCTAACATGTCACACTTTAAAATTGCATACGCCCGTGGTATGATGCCTAACTATGGTACTTAAAATTCTCCATAGCCGACGCTTTAAACACTTTTACAGGTTACCCGTTTAGAGTTACACAGAGTTACTTTTTACCTGCTAACCACTTGGGCCAGGTGAAGCGTGCAGCGGCTGGACTATATTTTCCTATTTCTGCAGTATGCTTTGGGTCTGGGCGGACCTCTCCTCAGCCTGCACCCTCACTAGTCAGCAGCATCCAACTCATGGGACCTTGACAACATGTGCGGGTACCCTTAAGCATTTATCATGGGTCACAGTGAGTACGTCCGGGTTCACTGGTCTCAGCTTTGGTCCATTGTGTACTTATTGAAGCTATGCACTTTAGAGCCTGATTTCTATACAGGATCTTGCTGCTTGGTCCGTTTATATTTATATTTATCCTTATCTTCATTGCTTATGATTTATGCCTCACCTGAAGGTACTACTCTGGTGAATGAGCTGTCAGCTGGGGCACATCCCAGCATGTACACAGGTCTAAACAATCTTAACAATGAGGCTACGTTCTTGTCTCTGACTGGATCAAATGGCCGGTTGTGAACAGTTGGACAAATTACCTTTTTTTTTTTGAGACTTTATGATGGTTTAGCTGCAAGTATAATGCCTCCTTGGATGTCTCAATCTGACACTTAGCTGAATGTGTGAGCCATGGCTGATATTATTAAGTTACACAGCTGGAGCATTTTTTCTTAACCTTTTAGATGCAATTTTCTGCACAATTGACCTTTGTTTAGGGGTCTAAACTTATCAGATTATTTTATATTTCATTTGTATATTCACTTTTTAGTGATCACGTATAAAATGAGACCTGGAGGAGAAAATGGACAGAAAGGCTGCATGACTAAGGGAGGAACAAGGTCAATGAACGGTCAGCTAGGTCAGTGTGTTTGGTGGGGGTGTAGCCCTTACCTGATTGGAGGCAGAAGTCGAAGTGGCAGGGTTCAGATTAGAGGGTCTTTGTGGTGAGGTAGTTCTCTCACATTCCAAGGAGTCAGGAGAAGTGACAGCTTCCGTCACCCCCCCTGCTGGAAGAGAGAGACAGAATGAGTGAAGTGGAGGCCTTGTTGGGCCAGGTCAGGGCTGCAGCAGAGGATCGGGGTCCGCAGTGGCTGCAGCAGCAGCAGCAGCTATCAGACATGCTGGGGGGGTCAGGAGCGGCTCCCTCACCTGCTTCTTCCCCATCTGCTTGGAGACAGGCTAGCAGGGTTCCCCCTCCTAAGCGCCTGAGTCCTTCACCTGTCCCCCAGGTCCAGCATCCACGTAGGAGCCCCTCCAGGGCCTGCTGCTGGTCTTCCTGCTCTAAGTCCCAGTGGTGGCCCCGGGAGGAATCCACGTCACCGGTGGGAACCGAGGGGGGAGGGGACATCCTGCTCTTACTCCCCCTCCTCCCCCTCTAATCAGATGCCAGAGTTTGTGGATGCCCCCCCTGCTGAGGTTCCAAACAGGGGAGCGGCTCAGCATGGGAGACGATCGGGAACACGCAGTTCCCAGCTGCTCACTGCGGCAGATCATCTGCCCTGGATGCTGGAGGAGATTGAACCGAGGGGGGGTCCGCTTTACTCCCCTTCCCGCCGCCACCGTGAGGATCCGTAGCCATCAGCTCTCTCTGTGGCTTCAGTACAGAGAGGAGCTCGGCCAGAAATTAGATCAGCTATGGGCAGCAGGAGGGTTCGGGCACCCTCTGCTTGCCCTCCAGCGTCGCTGCAGCCTGGTAATGCCAGTGGAAGGAGGCTGGAGACTCGAGCTGGGGGATCCGCCACTTTAAAGAGACAGCATGTCCCTGCTGCAGCTGAGGGTTCTAAGGTACCCCGCAGCTCATCATCTTTGCATGAAATGACTGGGGCAGACGATGATGCTTCCGGGAGCCCATAGCCAGAGTCACCAGAACGCAGGGTGCAAGGGACGCCAATGCAGTGGGAATCTTCTGCAGCATCCGGTGAGGTCACCAGCGAAGATGATGACCGATGGTCGACTGAGAGGCACCCTGCCTTGCGGAGCCAGCTGGGTTCCGGACGAATGGCTGAGGCAATCACGTCCTCCATTTCCAGTGTTATGTCTGCATCACAGATGGAGATGGCTGGGGGTTGGAACCCCTCAAGGCAAAGGAGCCATGGAGGATAGGGGCGGTTATCAGATGCGTCAAAGCGCAAGATCTACGTGTGCTTTGAGGGCCCACTAGGGGTCCATCTTAAGCAGGATGTCAGGGACAAATCTGAAAGAGGGAATATGTTGAACTATTCTATATCTATAGAGAAGGGTAAGGCGGATGAAAGCAAGAAAGAGGAGGAGGCGAAATGCCACTGGCGGCTTATCCCCGGCACTTTTTCTAATTGACTTCAGGCTTTTGCCATCTTGGCCAGCGTCATTGGCGAAAAAGGCACCGGAAAATTGTTCTCCACTTTTTGCTATCTTGACGCCATTGGGGAAGCGTATAAAGTTTACAGGGTGTCAGGTGAGTACTTACCGAGGCCGAGATGCCGAGAGCGGTTCGCCCTTGCCACTACGCACACCCTATCCCCTGGAGATGAAACAGGGAATGGGTGGCACTAAGGAGCATGGGCCACCAGCAGGTATGGGTCCCTTGTAGGCAACTGCAGAGCCGGGTCTGAGGATGCAGGAGTCCAGGAACCGGTGGAAGTCCCGTTGCTGGGTGGAGCAGACAAACTGTAAGCAAGCAGAGGGTCAAACACAGGCAATAAGCAAGACAAGTCCGTGGAACAGGCCGGGGGTCAAACACTGGTATCAAGCAGAGGAAGTCCATTAATCAGGCCGGGGGTCAAACACTGGTATCAAGCAGAGGAAGTCCGTTAATCAGGCCGAGGGTCAAACACTGGTATCAAGCAGAGGAAGTCCGTAAATCAGGCCAGGGGTCAATCCAGGAGAGAGGCAGCGTGGTGAGAGCAGTTCGGGTCACAACAGGAGATCAGGTGAGCATAAACAGGAAACAGGAAGCAACAGGAGCTGAAGACAAATCAGCAACCAGTCTGGGTGCTGGAGCTGATTTAAATAGCCCCGCCAGAGTGTCACAATGGGCGTGCATGAGTCACCACGCGCACCTGTGTGCTATCGCGCACACGCGCGCCGCTCCATCGGGCCGTGAGCACGCATGCGCCAAAGCCCCAATCCAGCGCGCACGCGCCCAGGGACAGGATGAATGTGACTGGAGAGGACCCTTCTCTGATAGTGCCCCCCGAAGAGGCGGACTCTGGACGCCCAGACTAGACATCATTTCAGGATGTTCCCGGTGAAAAGCTTGGATTAAACGTGGGTCATGGAGATTCCTAGCAGGCTCCCAGGAATTGTCTTCAGGAGGGTACCCCTTCCACTGAATTAGATATTAGAGCTGTCTGCCCCTCTTCCTGCAACTCAAAACAGACTCCACTTCGAATTCATTCTCCCCATCCACTTCAAACAGGTGGAGGAAGAGGTTCCTTTCTCCCAGGGAAAGAGCTGGCTACCACAGGCTTAAGCAGGCATGCATGGAAAACTGGGTGTATTCTAGAAGATGTTGGTAGTGCCAGCTCAAATGCCACGGGGTTGACCATTCTCTTGATTTTAAAAGGCCCAATGAACTTTGGCCCCGGTTTCCGTGAGGGCAGAGGTAATCTGAGATTTGTGGTTGCCAACCAAACTTCCTCACCCACTTTGAAGATTGGATTTTCCTTCCTTCCTTGGTCATACTGTTTCTTAAAATTGACCTGAGCTTTCCGTAGAGTGTCTTGGATCCTTTGGAAGTTAGATTGAATAGAGCCTATCCGGTCTTGTACGGCAGGAACAGACATTTCAGGGAGGATGTTAGGGAGGATGGAATCCAAAGTTTGCCCAGAAGGATGTTTGGTTTGTTGCGTAGTGAACGGAGTTGTTATAGGTAAACTTAGCATATGGTTGGAGAGTCGCCCAATCATGAACCAGAACAAAAACATTGGAGGTACTGCTCCAAGGTTTGATTTGTCCTCTCAGTCTGGCCATTGCTCTGAGGATGGTACGCAGAGGAGAGGCACATTTTAATTTCCAGGGTCTTGCAGAGCTCCTTCCAAAACTTGGAGGTAAATTGAACACCCCTGTCAGAGACGATGCTCTTGGGCACACCATGGAGTCTGATTATTTCCTTGAGGAAGATATTAGCCGTATCAGAAGCAGAGGGGGTGCCCACCATGGGTAGGAAATGCGCCATCTTGGAGAGGCGATCAACTACGACCAAGATGGTGGTAAACCCCTCCGAAGCAGGTAAGTCCACAATAAAGTCCATTGACACTTCCCGTCCATGGTTGTTCCGGGATGGGCAAGGGTTTGAGTAGACCCCAAGATTTGGTGTTTAGACCCTTATTGCATTGGCAAGGTAAACAAGAAGAGACATAGTCTTTACAATGCAGTCTCCACCCCGGCCACCAAAAAGAACGGGAGATCAGTTCAATAGTCTTCCTTGTTCTGAAGTGGCCTGCAAATCTGTGATCATGGAAGGTTTTGAGGGCTAGAGGCCTTACATCCTGTGGAACAAAAATTTTCTCTTTGGCCCAGAGCAGCTCATCATGTTTTTTAAAAGAATGTGTTTCAGGAGCGGAAAGGCGGCTAGATGAGGATTTGATGGAAGTCATTAGATCAGATTGGGTGACTCCAAGGAAGTTTTGCGGAGAGAGGATGGTACTAGGCACAGTGATCTGAGGAGTCTCAGAGAACATCCGAGAGAGCGCATCTGCTTTTCCGTTCTTAGAGCCCAGTCTGTAGGATATATGGAAGTTAAATCTAGAGAAGAAGAGGGCCCAGCGGGCTTGTCTGGGCCTCAGCCGTTTTGCTGTCCTGAGATACTCTAGATTCTTATGATCGGTGAAGATCATAACAGGATGAGACGCCCCTTCCAACAGATACCTCCACTCTTCTAAGGCAAACTTGATGGCCAGCAGCTCCCTGTCACCTACATCGTAATTGAGTTCTGGTGGACTCAGTTTCTGGGATGTGAAAGCTACAGGGTGAAGAATGGCCTTGGGCCCATGTCTCTGGGAGAAAATGGCTCCTGTAGCAGTTTCTGAAGCATCCACTTCTAACACAAATGGTAAAGCTGGATCAGGATGTCGTAGGATTGGTGCAGAAACAAACAAGGTTTTGAGCTTGGTAAAGGCTTCCTGTGCTTGCTGTGACCATTGGAAACGGTCGTGTTGACGGGTAAGTTGAGTGATAGGTGCCACAATGGATGAAAAGCCACTAATAAACCTTATATAGAAGTTAGAAAACCCGATGAAGCGCTGTACCCCTTTTTTGTCTGATGGAGCCGGCCATTTTTGAATTGCCTTGACCTTTTGTGGGTCCTTTGCGACCCCATTGGTGGAGATGATGAATCCCAGAAACTGCACCACAGTCTTCTCGAATTCGCATTTCTCAGCCTTGAGGTATAATTTATGATTCCTGAGTATGGTAAGGACTTTTTTAATGTGGACTTGGTGAAGCTCAATGGTGGCAGAGAAGATGAGGATATCGTCTAGGTCAGGGGTCTCAAACTGTCGGCCCTCCAGCTGTTGCGAAACTACAAGTCCCATCATGCCTCTGCCTGTGGGAGTCATGCTTGTAACTGTCAGCCTTGCAATGCTTAATGGGACTTGTAGTTTCGCAACAGCTGGAGGGCAGCCAGTTTGAGATCCCTGGTCTAGGTAAACGACTAAGAAATCATCAAGGTATTCTCGGAAGATATCATTAACTAGATGTTGGAAAGTGGCTGGGGCGTTGCATAACCCAAAAGGCATCACCAGGTACTCATAATGGCCAAACCTGGACCTAAAGGCGGTTTTCCACTCATCCCCGGGCCGAATCTGATAAGATTGTAAGCACCCCGAAGATCCAGTTTAGAGATGATCTGGGCCGACCGAAATCATTGGAACAATTCGGGAATGAGTGGTAGTGGGTAACGGTTCTTTACCGTTATGTTATTTAGTTGTCTGTAATCCACACACGGCCTTTAGGACCCATCTTTTTTCTCTACGAAAAAGATACCAGCTCTGGCTGGCGAAGAGGAAGGACGGATGAAACGTTTTTCTAAGTTTTCATCAATATAATCCTTCGGGACCTTCAGCTCGGTTTCTGACAGTGGAAAAATGCGGCCAAACAGGATTTCTGAGCCAGGAAGGAGGTCAATGGGGCAATCGTAGGGGCAGTGAGGCGGTAGGCAGTCCGCCTTCTGTTTGTCAAATACACCCCGGAACTCAAGATATTCTGAAGGGACATTGTCACGGACACTGGCTGCAAGGACCTTTTTCTGTCCACATTCACCCTGTTATTTGGTATTTCTATATTATTCTTTTATTTTTTTGGACTTGCCCAAAGACTATTCTTAGTTGTTTATTCTGAACAATACATGATTCTTGAAAGAGCTGATCACATTAACCTGCAGAGACGAACTGTCTGGTCACCAGGTCTGCCTTAAGTGTTGTGTTAATTAACATGTTAATTATATTATTGTCTTTTAAGTTTTTGCTAGAGGGGAGGGGGGGGAGTGTCCATGAGTCAGCCCTACCTCGTTATCTAACCCCTTGTGTTAAATGTGTATAAAAAGGCTGTATTCTGCCCAATAAAGCAGTCAAGATTCTACAAGCTATTATCGACTAGACTTGTATTTAATGCAGCTATAATATTATATCTGTCTGATGGTCATACTGGAGGAAGCGGTGTTATTGACGGAGGCACTCAGTGGAGTGTGGGATGGGATCCGTCACAATTGGTGGCAAGCTCTGGGATGCTTCCTCTTGACTAGGCACACCTAAATCACCACCGGGACCCCCTGCTCCTAACAGCAGATGGAACATCACTACGCCAAACTCAAGCGCAGCACCTTGAAGGATCTCTTGGAAGCCCATGGAAAAGTCTCCAGCAACAAATCCAAAGCGACTCTCATCACCGAACTAATGGAGATTGATCAGACCAGCAACCCACCAGCAGACACCTCAGAGGCGACAGAGTTCCAGCGTGACGTCCAGTGGCGACTGGCCTTGTATGGTACTCACCCCTGCAGGAGGTTATCAGTCAAGTGTTAACAGAGGTGTCCCAGCTGCGAATGGCTGAACTCCAGCAGGACCAAGGAGCGTCAGTTATGTTCAACCGGGAAGCTCCAGCGGCCCGCAAAAAGCTACCCTATGCCGCCTTCCGCATGTTTCAAGATGGTGAAGATGAGATGGATGTTTACCTGCAAATGTTTGAGCGGCAATGCAGTCTCTAAGGTGTCAATAAAGCAGCTTGGGTCACGCTCCTGGTCAGCCGTCTCACAGGAAGGGCTGCAGAGGCGTACAATAATGTCCCTGATGAGATCAGCCAGGACTATGACCGGGTAAAAGAAAGACTATTGGCTCGCTTCGGCATTACTCCAGAGGCACACCGTTTGAGGTTTCACAACCTCCGCCGAAAGGAGAGAGAGCCTTACACAGAATGGGCTCATCAAATGACCCGAGCAGCGGAGAGTTGGATGACCGGGCGCCAAGCTGTTACCATGGCAGATGCGCTCCAGCTAATCCTCCTGGAACAATTCTACGATCATACCCCACATGAGGTTAGAGACTGGGTAAAGGATCAGCGGCCAGTCACAGTACATGAAGCTGCTTACCGGACGTAGAGGACTTGGAAAGACATACGTCTTGCAAGTCACAAAAAGCTTATTTAGCCACCGGGGCTAGCAGGGTGAAAACATCAGTATCCAAAGCTTCAATAGGTAAGGAGGAAAGATCTGTAGCCAGCTTCGACCGTCCAGAGGTATCAGCAAACCATCCGGATGTATAATTGGAACCATGAGAGAAAAAAGACTCACATGGCGTGATATCGTTTTAAAAGGCATGCATTTATTAAAACAATAAAAGAAAAGCACTCACATGGTATACGATCATAAACAGCTTAAATGGTAACGGATGCGGTGATCATAGGAGGTCCACCCAACATGTTTCGGTTAAACAACCTTCATCTGGGGTGTGGACCCCCCTATTTCACCGCTATTTAAAGTAAAAATGACCTCCACTGGGAGTGTTGCAACCCAGGAAGTGACCTAATGATGTCACTTCCGGTACTCAAATTTGTGTGTATAGACTATGTATGTTTTAAACCGAAAATCATAGTCTATATAGCAATGATCTCAGCGTCAGGGTCACAAGTAAGTGTAGACTTAAAGTTTAAAATTTAGAAATTTAAAAAGTTAGCTAAGATTGTGGCCGGGCGATCCGGAAGCATTTGCCATGGAAATCCAAGCCTCCTTTTCAACATAGCCAGATTCGATAGGACGGGGCGTCATCTTGCTCCGCCCCCACTGATCGGCTAGATATTGGGGATGTGCGCAGTAGCGGAAGAGGAAGTCCGCCGCCACACTAGAGTCCGCCCACCGCCACCGCACCCAAGCCTCATTTTCAACCCAGCCAGATACGGTAGGACGGAGCGTCATCTCGCTCCGCCCCCACTAATCGGCTGGATATTGGGGATGTGCGCAGTAGCGGAAGAAGAAGTCCGCCACGACACTAAAGTCCGCCCACCACCGCCGCACCCAGGATCCGCCCGCATCTATGCTCATATTACTAAGAAACAAACCTCTCATTCACAACATACGAACTTCCTGTGTAGGGAGCCATATTGGACGGAGAAAAAACCGGAAATAGATCCCAGCAGTCTGGTGGTACAAGGCAGTGTCAGCAAAGATGGTTGTACCATAGGTCAAAAAAATATATGTTTGGCGGAAGTCCGAAAAGAGGGGCTGATGCAGTATCGAGTGGGGACAGAATTTAGTAGGGGCTGGCTAATAAGATAGCAACACTACCAATGAAGGGCACCTCATACAAATTAGCCATGCATATGAAAAAAACCAGCATTTTAGAATTAAGTGGCGCATATCGTATGTAAACGAAATCCACCAATAATGAGATTGGATGTTAAAATCACAGTAACAAGTAATTTAAGAAATCACAATATAAAAGGTAAATAAATAGGTGAAAACACCTAAAAATAAATTATAAAAGCATATTAGAAAAAAGAGTCACGATTATAATGGTTATGCCTGATTAATAAATGAATTGACGTCCCACTCCACGTTAATCCCTTGCGGGAAGTGGGAACCCAACTCATAAATCCAGTAGGTCTCCAGCCTGGAGAGCCCCCTAAGTGTTGACCCCCCCCGCCAGGGGGCAACATATTTGTCAATAATAAGGAACTGTGTGCCCTTGGGGTTTCGATCGTGAAACTCCCTATAGTGACGGGGCACAGTATGTTTCGTACTACCTGCTTTTATTAAATTAATATGTTCAGAAACACGGATGGTAAAGGACCTGATTGTTCGTCCCACATACTGCTTGCCACAAGGGCAAGTCAGAAGGTAGACTACCCCCGTCGTGGCGCATGTACAGAACTGTTTTATTTTGTGAGTACGACCGTTTACCCTAGAAGAAAAAGTATAACTGGTGCGTCTCCCACTAATATTAAACTGACAAACTAAGCATTTTTTGCAAGGGTGGAAACCAATCAGATTGTGAAAAAAAGAGGGTTTGGTTGGAGGGTTGACCACATTAGGTGCCAACTTGTTGCGGAGGGATGGAGCTCCTCTGAAAACTAGCTTAGGGATGTCGGGCAGTCTAGGGCCCAAAATCTTGTCAGTTTTCAAAACATCCCAATGATGTTCAAAAATCCTTCTGATGTATTTGTGTTGGATAGAGAAGGATGTCATGAAAGACCATTTAAAATCCTCGTTGACTTGCTTGGGTTTATCTTCTAAAAGGGATTGACGATCCACTAAGCCAGCGCCATCAATTTCCCTATCTAGGTCTGAAAGTTTATACCCCTTTTCTAGGAATCTACTCTTCAGAGACGCCGCCTGGGTTCTGAAGGTATTAGGGTCACTACAGTTCCTCCGCAAACGCAGGAACTGACTCTTAGGGACTGATCTGATCCAGGGAGCATGATGACAACTGTCGGTAGGTATATAACCATTGCGGTCGGTGGGCTTAAAGTATGTACTAAACACAAACTGGCCATCCCTTCTATCTATGACCAAGTCTAAAAAATGGATGGACGTGGCACTTGCTTCAAAAGATAAAGCAATATTCCTATCATTGGCGTTAAGATTCGTGAAGAAGGTGACCAGATCATCCTGACTCCCAGTCCATAGGAGGAGGATGTCGTCTATGTACCGCGCCCACAACAGAAGGTGTGGGCATTGCATGGCATAGACGACATCCTCCTCCCACTTGGCCATGAATAGGTTGGCCAGGCTGGGAGCAAACTTCGCTCCCATCGCGACACCCCTATGTTGGAGGTAGAATCTCCCATCGAACCAAAAATAATTATGTTGAGTTGCAAACTCAATAAGTTCAATAATGTAAGCCACCTGGGGTGAGGCGAGGGAGACGTCTCTATCAAGAAAACACTTAACTGCTTCTATCCCTCTATCCTGCGGAATGCAGGTGTAGAGAGAGGCAACATCCGCAGTTGCCATAATTAAGTCGCCGGAGTAAGAAACCCTGGAGAGTAAATTGATCACGTCCTTAGTATCCTTTAAATAGGATGACCTCAAAAATTGGGAGGTACATTGATTACTTCCTTCAACCATCAGTTGTCAAAATGCCATCCTATTTAAAGGATACTAAGGACGTGATCAATTTACTCTCCAGGGTTTCTTACTCCGGCGACTTAATTATGGCAACTGCGGATGTTGCCTCTCTCTACACCTGCATTCCGCAGGATAGAGGGATAGAAGCAGTTAAGTGTTTTCTTGATAGAGACGTCTCCCTCGCCTCACCCCAGGTGGCTTACATTATTGAACTTATTGAGTTTGCAACTCAACATAATTATTTTTGGTTCGATGGGAGATTCTACCTCCAACATAGGGGTGTCGCGATGGGAGCGAAGTTTGCTCCCAGCCTGGCCAACCTATTCATGGCCAAGTGGGAGGAGGATGTCGTCTATGCCATGCAATGCCCACACCTTCTGTTGTGGGCGCGGTACATAGACGACGTCCTCCTCCTATGGACTGGGAGTCAGGATGATCTGGTCACCTTCTTCACGAATCTTAACGCCAATGATAGGAATATTGCTTTATCTTTTGAAGCAAGTGCCACGTCCATCCATTTTTTAGACTTGGTCATAGATAGAAGGGATGGCCAGTTTGTGTTTAGTACATACTTTAAGCCCACCGACCGCAATGGTTATATACCTACCGACAGTTGTCATCATGCTCCCTGGATCAGATCAGTCCCTAAGAGTCAGTTCCTGCGTTTGCGGAGGAACTGTAGTGACCCTAATACCTTCAGAACCCAGGCGGCGTCTCTGAAGAGTAGATTCCTAGAAAAGGGGTATAAACTTTCAGACCTAGATAGGGAAATTGATGGCGCTGGCTTAGTGGATCGTCAATCCCTTTTAGAAGATAAACCCAAGCAAGTCAACGAGGATTTTAAATGGTCTTTCATGACATCCTTCTCTATCCAACACAAATACATCAGAAGGATTTTTGAACATCATTGGGATGTTTTGAAAACTGACAAGATTTTGGGCCCTAGACTGCCCGACATCCCTAAGCTAGTTTTCAGAGGAGCTCCATCCCTCCGCAACAAGTTGGCACCTAATGTGGTCAACCCTCCAACCAAACCCTCTTTTTTTCACAATCTGATTGGTTTCCACCCTTGCAAAAAATGCTTAGTTTGTCAGTTTAATATTAGTGGGAGACGCACCAGTTATACTTTTTCTTCTAGGGTAAACGGTCGTACTCACAAAATAAAACAGTTCTGTACATGCGCCACGACGGGGGTAGTCTACCTTCTGACTTGCCCTTGTGGCAAGCAGTATGTGGGACGAACAATCAGGTCCTTTACCATCCGTGTTTCTGAACATATTAATTTAATAAAAGCAGGTAGTACGAAACATACTGTGCCCCGTCACTATAGGGAGTTTCACGATCGAAACCCCAAGGGCACACAGTTCCTTATTATTGACAAATATGTTGCCCCCTGGCGGGGGGGGTCAACACTTAGGGGGCTCTCCAGGCTGGAGACCTACTGGATTTATGAGTTGGGTTCCCACTTCCCGCAAGGGATTAACGTGGAGTGGGACGTCAATTCATTTATTAATCAGGCATAACCATTATAATCGTGACTCTTTTTTCTAATATGCTTTTATAATTTATTTTTAGGTGTTTTCACCTATTTATTTACCTTTTATATTGTGATTTCTTAAATTACTTGTTACTGTGATTTTAACATCCAATCTCATTATTGGTGGATTTCGTTTACATACGATATGCGCCACTTAATTCTAAAATGCTGGTTTTTTTCATATGCATGGCTAATTTGTATGAGGTGCCCTTCATTGGTAGTGTTGCTATCTTATTAGCCAGCCCCTACTAAATTCTGTCCCCACTCGATACTGCATCAGCCCCTCTTTTCGGACTTCCGCCAAACATATATTTTTTTGACCTATGGTACAACCATCTTTGCTGACACTGCCTTGTACCACCAGACTGCTGGGATCTATTTCCGGTTTTTTCTCCGTCCAATATGGCTCCCTACACAGGAAGTTCGTATGTTGTGAATGAGAGGTTTGTTTCTTAGTAATATGAGCATAGATGCGGGCGGATCCTGGGTGCGGCGGTGGTGGGCGGACTTTAGTGTCGTGGCGGACTTCTTCTTCCGCTACTGCGCACATCCCCAATATCCAGCCGATTAGTGGGGGCGGAGCGAGATGACGCTCCGTCCTACCGTATCTGGCTGGGTTGAAAATGAGGCTTGGGTGCGGTGGCGGTGGGCGGACTCTAGTGTGGCGGCGGACTTCCTCTTCCGCTACTGCGCACATCCCCAATATCTAGCCGATCAGTGGGGGCGGAGCAAGATGACGCCCCGTCCTATCGAATCTGGCTATGTTGAAAAGGAGGCTTGGATTTCCATGGCAAATGCTTCCGGATCGCCCGGCCACAATCTTAGCTAACTTTTTAAATTTCTAAATTTTAAACTTTAAGTTTACACTTACTTGTGACCCTGACGCTGAGATCATTGCTATATAGACTATGATTTTCGGTTTAAAACATACATAGTCTATACACACAAATTTGAGTACCGGAAGTGACATCATTAGGTCACTTCCTGGGTTGCAACACTCCCAGTGGAGGTCATTTTTACTTTAAATAGCGGTGAAATAGGGGGGTCCACACCCCAGATGAAGGTTGTTTAACCGAAACATGTTGGGTGGACCTCCTATGATCACCGCATCCGTTACCATTTAAGCTGTTTATGATCGTATACCATGTGAGTGCTTTTCTTTTATTGTTTTAATAAATGCATGCCTTTTAAAACGATATCACGCCATGTGAGTCTTTTTTCTCTCATGGTTCCAATTATACATCCGGATGGTTTGCTGATACCTCTGGACGGTCGAAGCTGCCTACAGATCTTTCCTCCTTACCTATTGAAGCTTTGGATACTGATGTTTTCACCCTGCTAGCCCCGGTGGCTAAATAAGCTTTTTGTGACTTGCAAGACGTATGTCTTTCCAAGTCCTCTACGTCCGGTAAGCCTCCTCAGATGTTATGGTGGTGGTTCTGACACATACATAGATGTCACATTGGATTTGGTGTTCCTCCGTTTCACCCACCAGTAACACCCTGTTGCTGCTCTCATCAACCTACCCTCAGAGACTGTTGGTGGTGGCCTTTTTTCGATTTCCATTAAGGACACAATTTATTTACATGGACTTTATTTAATGTTGATTTATATTGTGTTTGTTGTTTTCACCCTTCCACAGGCGTTTTTTATTATGCTCCGTACATAAATTTGTATTTGTGCAACCAAATTCTTTTTCAACTCACCTTTTTAAATTAATTTTTTTGCTTGCTTTCTGGCCATTGTCAGTTGGCCCGATTTCAACATCTCACCTTGATCTACCCATACACATAGCGCTACACTATATATATATCTGTTGAATTCTTTACTTCTTTGTCTTAGAGGTGTGTTAGCTGCTTACTGTATTATATATAATTAATTTTTTTAGCATCTCTGTAGCAGCGCTGTACTCATCCCTTAACAGTACATGAA